>NC_073266.2:96277441-96549941 GCF_029289425.2 Pan paniscus | reverse complement strand
GGTTCTCTGTGCTCGCCTGGATATTACTGACTCGTAACTGCTTTTTGTCAACTTACAGATGGAGTGACGGCAACAAATCAGTTCCAACAGACACAATGACAGCTGCACATCAGCTCTTTGTTAAACGCACACAGTTGAGTGTGAGAACAAAACATCTTCAAGTCTGTGTCCCCGGAAATAATTTACTGTTAGAACATCAACAAATGCAGCATTTGCTAAAGAGCTCCACATTTGTTGTTGATGTTTAGGCTTCTGGAAAAAGAATAATTTAGCACTGAGTTCAATAGAGAATTCTGATTTTTAAAAAAATGTCCTGTAAAAACATGCTTTTCCTCTACTGGAAAAGAAAAATATTTTTTTGAGGCTAGTTTGTGACTCACCATGAGGCCATTATTCTCAGGTAATTTATACATGCCTTTAAAAAATTATTAGCAGTGTTCAATTAGCATTTTCTTAACTGGCTAAACCATCTGAAGGGGAAAGAAGTTAGAGCTTGCGGCCCATAAAGCCTGCTAGACTTTTAAACTAAATTCAGCGCTGAAGACCAGACTGCAGCAAGAGGTCTCATTACTGTATGGAGGAAGGAATGTAATAGGTATCTGTAATGAGGTTGACTATAGCTGGAAGCAAAGACACAGCTGATTTATACTGCAGATAGGCACATTAGCAAAATAAATACTCCAAGTACTCAACTTTGCTCAATGTATGCAAAATCTAATTTTAAACCCGCAAAGGTTATGGAATAGGGCAAAGAACAAAAAGAGCCTCAAATCTTCAGGTAATTTCTTAATGACTGATAAAAAGGCCTATCTCAAAATCTAGTCATGTATCTTAAAAATAATCACAAAACGCAAAGAATTTCTACTTTTAAATTTCTTTTTAAGAGTGGAATGTTCTTCAGCAGCCCTGCATGTTTAAAAACAAAAATCTAAGTAGCCACTTAAAAAGTTCATCTGCATTAAACCATCCATACACATCTATATGGCACAGAAATAACTACTGTAACTAAACAAGGAACAGAGTGTTTTAAGGGGTTTTCCAATATTTTGAAACAATGATACAAAATATTTTAAAAAGGAACATCCCAAGAAATTTAATGCTTGTTAATTCCTTGAAACATTTTCTACACTTAACTCCTTACAGGAGATAAAATGTATAACTTATATGCTACACAAAAACATTCAGGTAGTATATATATTTACAATTTTACAAAGTGTGTATCTTATTAAAAGAATACTTTTTCTTTATAGGGAATGTGTATTAGGGACAGTTCATTGAGAAAAATGCTTTAAAATTAGGTTGATCCTTGGATCATTTCAAGTGAGTTCAGTGTTGAAAGAATTAACTTACATAACCACAGATACATTTTATCTTTAAAAATGAACATTTCCCAGATTTTGTCACAAACCATAGTGTGTGATAAATATCACTTTTGTTTTTCACAAAGATCTTGTGCTTTTTGCAAAGGTCCTGACCCAAACAAATCTCTATTTACCTTAACAATTTGCATTTTTACATTCCCGTTAGTTTTTTTTAAATATGTTAAATATTTTTAGGGTTCACTTCCTAATTCATGGATGTTGGGAAGTGTTTCCACATGTGATTTCACTTTTCCCATTGGTAAGTTTGCTAAATTGCAACTGTTTCTCGATTGTGGAAACCGTGTGTAGAATGTTTAAGCACTTTCTGCCACATAGTAAGTCATTTTGTTTAAAGCAATTATAAGTGATAATTACCAATACAATGAAGATATTCTTTTCAAAGTAAAATAAGCTCCCACTTATTCCTTCAAAATTGAAAAAGGAAATTGTGTTAAAAAATGTCATTGTGACCATTTGGACCTGTTAACAGTTCATTTTGTTAATGAGCCCAAGGAAACAGACTATGCTGGATTTTATAAGCAAAGCTCCGTAATAAATTTGGCTTTTGACTAAAACAGACCTTAAAGGTTATTATTAATGAAGGAAAAAAATTTCAATACAACTCAGATTATTTCAGGCAAATCAGGATCATCATCTATATTTTCTACTGAGTTGTGTATAAAATATCAATGTGATCACCTCAATTGTTCTCACATGCCCAAGCTGTGACTGTGTCTCACTATCAACATTTGAATGTGATTAGCATTCCATAAAAGTTGTAGATAAGAACGAATTTCACAACATAGCCCCGAATAAAAGAAATACAGGTAAAAACACTCACGTGTGGAATTGAAACAATCACATATGGAATTGAAATTCTGTCTGCATACTTCAAGAATGTTATTAAACAATAGTAAGCACTTGACTGAACTGGTTGTAGGAAATAACCAAAGTGAACATATTTTACTAAGGACAGAGTTTCCTGAGAACTAGAAAGACATTTTGCTGGCTTGCAGACTGAGGAGTGCTGGCTTCTGATGCATTCTGAAGAATAAGTTCTTATAAACTGCTTCCATGGCCCTTCTCATGATGATGATTAAATGCATATATTACAGTGTTTATGTGCCAATCTGACATTATTTACTTACGTTTAAGTGCTGTCTATAACAAGCAAACCCATATGGCAAAAATCTGCATTTAGTCCACAATTTTATCATATAAACTTCTAAAGCCCTTTAATCCTGCCATCATTTAAAGCCAGTATTATGTCAGATTCAAATGTATTTAACCACCTTTTTAAATTAAACTTGTATTTTGAACTGGCCTGTATGCATGTTCCAAAAATAGAAGTTATTACATTAATTAATATGGCCTAAACTTTTTATGTCAAGGCAAAACCATGTCAGCGAGGCACTGTAACAACAGTACAACAGTGACAAGTTTGAGAAATTTATTTCCAATGCAATTTTCATTTTCTTCCTCTCTTTGTTTAAGGGGCGAATTAAAAAGCAAGCATTGCAAACATTATCATTAATGTCAAAGGAACTTATTTTTTGCACACTATTCAACAGCTAAGAGACGTGAAACTGTAAACAAGCAGGGGATGGGCAGGAATGGGATTTTATTAGAACAAGTTAAGAAAAATGCCAACCAGTTCACCAACTAACAGAACTTAGCGAACACTCTTCCCTTCTTGGTGAATGAGAGTATCTGGCCAGGGCTACTTTTAGGAAGTACCAACCCATTTGCTTCTATGTGAACGTGAAGGCGGCCTCAGGAACTGCTCTGCCACAACCCCCCTTAGCTGATCTCAAATTAAGTATCACACCCATGGTGCCATGTTGGCCATCTGCACTACACAGGATAAAAATATAGTTTTTTTTTCCATTTAATTTACAGTGATCCCAATATCTGCTGTTTACACCTAGATTTTCAGGGCCTCTATTACCATGTGCACATTCCTTCCCGTCTGTGTTTCTCAGTTGTACAGAAGAGGGGAGGAAGGTCCCACAGGCCTTTCAGAGAAAACCTCTAACAAAAGCATAGCTTCAAAGACGATAGTTAAAAAAAAATATGTATTTTCCCCTTCTCACTAATAAAATATACACAGAATTTTAACAAAAATGTTCCTATTCTTAGGAGTGACTCTCGGTGTGAAAGGAACCCCTCAGACTGTCTGTTTTTGGTCTTCGCTCAGCTTTAATCCCTGGTCTGTTATAGAATCTATCTATCTTCCATCAGAATGACAGGCAGAATTTTTAGCCTGGATGATCTTTTTAAAGCCATAAGTGAAAAACATCATTGTAATATGTGTGTGTAAAATACAGCTATGTGATTTCCAAGCAAACTAATCCTCTGATTTGGTTTTACATGAGAAATTACATGAGAAAAAACCTAAAACAGGTTTTTTTTTTAAAAGAAATAAGTTTACTTAGAATAATATTAAAATGCTCAATTTTTACATACATTTTGTGTATGAAATATATAACTTAAGATATGCTGTGTATACATATATAATATTTAAGACGATGCTTTCTTCAAAAATTTCAAGCTACAGTTCTTGGCATTTCACGTACAGTGGCTTTTAAGTAAGCTAACTAATTACAAAGTAGTATTAATATAGGTGTTCTGTAATTTCCTTTATCAATCTCAAAAGCTCACCTTCAATACACTTTTGCTACATATTTTTTTACTCATTACAATGAACAAGAGAAGCAGAATTTGTTTAGTGCAGGGAAAGGGTTGTTAACTTATCCACTTCAATAAGTAACTTTAAAATGCCACGTGGATCTTCAGGAAAGGAAAACGGACTTTTTCCTTTGCCTTTCCATCTCTTAAAAATCCAGAAAGCATTTTTTCCAGTTTTCCTAAATTGTTAGGAGACACTTATTTTCTTGCAAATTAATTCTTTTTAACTCCTTATGATAGCTTTGAATCCCATAAAGAAAGATGAATTATCACATACTGAGCCCAAGCTGTGAAACAGGAGGAGACAAATAGAGACCCCTACTGTGTTTAACAATGTAGAAGAAATTCCAGACGCAATAGAAAAATTTTCTGTCCTTTTCCCGAGACCTCAGAGTGTGTACGCACAGCGCTGAACAGTGGAGGGCACTCTTGCCATGCTCAACGCGGCTCTGACCACACACTCCCGCGCGTCGACGCCGTGGCCCACACCTCAAAATTGTTAAGTCACGACCACCTGTGGCACAGTCACCAACTGTCTTCTGCTTAAAACATTTGCAGTTTTCAACCTGTGCAGTGAAGCACCCGGGAGGAGACACGGTTGCCTTTATGGGTACATGCCGATGGGAGCTGGACAGCACTCGCATTTGCTTTAACTATCTGCCCTCGACGCTGCTTCAAATAATAAGACGCTTGTTACACTTGAAGGTTGCACAATAGTTCTTTCATTTAGATGTTATGCTGTCATCACACTTATAAGGAACGCGTGTGTATCACTATCTATGCCTAATGAAAAATACGCAGACCTGAAATATGTCAGCTGATGCAAACAATTTCAATCGAAATTTGATGAGGGGGTGAAAACAAGGTTTTGCTAAATCACTTTTGGTGAAGATGCAGATGGTTTACATTCAAAGGCTGTGGTCTCACTGATCCGACACATGAAATTAAACGTGCTATTTCATGACATGCCTACTTGAAAGCACCCAAACACTGTCCATTTTTCAAATCCACTATGCATAGAAGTAAATACGCAAAACCACTTAGACGTATAAATGCCTACATGTAAATAGCTCTAGAGGGGCACACGAGCCACGCTGCGTCCAGAAGCAAGGCTACCATCAGCTGTGACCATCAGCCCGCTCACACTCGGGATCAGGCGATGGAATCATTTCCATCATTTGTCAGCACTTCATGGCACTTTCATTTCTACAGGCAAAGTTTGCACATATGCAAAAAATCATCCTGGAAAAGCCACTGCCCTGGGTCGTTGAAGCCAGTGACTCTGCACGTATACAGATCCTACAACAGAATTAGCAAACAGTGCGGTGAAGGTCACTCTCGAAAAGACCAGTAACGCCGACGAATCACGACAATGTGCCGCGGCACCTGCAGGGTTAATTAAACAGTTCAAGATGCAATAACGACACAAAAGAAAGCCGTTTTCTCTTCTTCTTTAAGAACTATAAACACTTGTGCTGAACTAGATGGCGTCTGAGAAGCCGTGCAGCACGGCGCAAGCTCGCGGGATCTCTAGTTAACACTCAGATTCAGTGTTAACACTTAACAGAACAGTGGTGAGCCCTGTTGCCAAGGTCAACAGCACAGATGCACTAATTGTATTATGAGCTTGACATCTAGTGGCCACCCCTGGCAGGGCAAAGCAGGCAAAGGTTAAATCAGCAAGGCTTGTCAAAGCACTTCTAACTACCCACCTTCAGGGAGAGACGGTCGGAAGCTGGCCAGCACTCTGCAACCCCACCTTTTCAGACATCAGACAAAAAGGCTTTCTGCGCCGAGCTGGCTGCTAATGCTCGCAGAGAATGCGAAGGGGGTAGGGATTTTAGATAGTAAGCAGAACTAATCTGAAGGTGATTGAAAAAGACAGGCCCACAGAGGAAAATATTTAGACACCACACTGGCATTATCGGATCCCCTTGGTGGACACCGTCTCAGTCTCGAGAACGCTTCCCTTTAATTAAGAAACAAATCAATCTTCATCTCTAACATAGAAACCATTCCATTATTTTATTACAATTAATATTTTATACTTTCTGGCATGTGACTGGCCTGGTTTGCTTAGAAATCAGTTAGCTGCATTTTAAATCATAAATGTGTTGAAATTACATGAGAAATAACCCTAGACAGGTTTTTTTTTAAAATAAAAGTTTACTTGGAACATTAAATTGCTCAATTTTTACATACAGTTTGTTTCATTGTGTATGAAATGTGTAATAATTAAGGTATGCTGTAATTACAAACCTGTCCTTCCAAGACTAAAACATGTTGGTCTTATTCTGGCAACTACTGAACAAATCATGTAGGAAAATAAAACTAATAAAAACAAAAAATCCTTCCTGTTATATTTAAAAGTTATGCTTCTTGAAACTATCTTGCAGCACTGAAAGATGGTGCATATCCTCATTAGAAGTGAAAAAGATTTTTATTGTACTTAAATAAAAGCTGGTGCCAATACTTTTACGAATGCTAAATTCCAACTAATGGTCAGCACACAGAATAGAAACCCTGGTTGTGCTTTTGCTGAATTCCCCCCAAAAGAAAATATTCTTAGGGCTACCTGGAGATGAATGGTACAGCTTCTTAGAGATTGCAGTTGGAAATGAAATTTGACCCACTTTTACCATCATCTTGTATACAAAAAGAATCAGCTTGCTAAGTAATTCCTGCTGTTACTCCATACCTTTTTCTGGCTTTGAACAACAGATCTAAAAATATTGGATAATGCATATGCCATGGAAGTTGAAAACGTATTGCACATAAAATTCGAGAACTGTTACATAATCAGCTCTCTCTCTCTGTAAGGTGGGAATTAATTGGTATGCTTTTTTGTTGATCACAGAAACGTGCACTTTTAAATAGGTTAAGTTTTTTAATGTTGTTTTTAAAAGAAATGTTGGCAAAGTCTTCTTTTCCTCTCCCCTCACCCAACCCGGTTACTTACTTTTTACCTTTCATGTTTCAGAGAAAGCAATCTGCCTGTGAATGTTAGAAAGTAGCTCCTGCATTGTTCCTTTTGGTATGCTGAATTGTAAATGTGTGTAGTGTGCTGGGGGAGCACTGAGGGCAAACCATGCATATACAGATAAAAGAAAAAGATCCTGCGCCGAGCACTGGTGGCCGAGCTTCTTTCCCTTAATTCAAACACAGTCTGTGAATACCACTGGTAAATTCTTAAATCACATGCTCAACACATTTAAAAGGATTTTTAAGACAGCCATATACTTCTAAGTTGGCAGAAAAAAAAACACACTTTGAAGCAATTAGTGCTAACAAACAAAATACAGGATGGTAAATGGTTTTAAATTATAATACCCTTTTGTTCCTTCTTAAATACATATTTTCTAACAACAACAAAATACATCTTTCTTAAATTATATTTTATACAATAAAGAATAGCAGTATTGTATCTTTTAAAGTTCTTAGTGGGCATATAACTGTCATTGAAAGTTTTAATTAATTTTTCTTAGAACAAAAATATTCAGCTGGCTCACAGGATTACTAGTGGCGCAAAGTTCACTGGATCCTAAAGCTGCAGCGCCTTTCTTCTAAAATAGGAATGAGATCATTTGCAAGTAAGTAATTTTAAAAAACAATTTCTGTTAGGAATGTCTCAATGACTTAATTTTTTTTTTTTTAACAAAAGCATGACTTTAGAACTTTACATAAATTATCCTTACTTTTTCTCATTCTAGACACGTCATGTTTCATTCCTGTAGTGGTAAGGTCTGGGTAGCACCAGTTATTTTTGTATAGAATCTTTTCATTGCTTCAAAAATAAATCATAATTCTTTTTTAAGAGATACAGGCTTTGTGCTGTAAATTACTGTGAGTGCATCTCTGTCCCCCATTATACTAAACATTTTTGCATAGAATATTTGTTCTGCAGGACATTATCAGTAGCTTTCCATTTTACTGCATGTAGATGGACCTGCTGCTTTAATTAATATGTCACTCCCCGAGTGATACAAAGGAATTATTTACCTCGTTTCTAAAACACAAAACTAACTCAGCTCACTTGCAACTTCCGGCACGGTCTGTTTATTTCCATTGAATTTAACAAAATTAAAATTTTGAGGAGATCTGACTCAGGTTGGAGTAATTTGGTTTCCACACCCATTTATCTTTTTAAAATTTTTACTTAGTTATCTTAGGAACGATGCTGAGTGCGACCGAGTAATACACAAATGGGGCATTCCTTGACTTAACACGGAACAGAGTGTCTGTTACGCTCCTTGAACAAGCTGCTTCGAATATAATTAAATGAGAAAGAACTTAAAAAAAATAGTTTGCCTAAACTCTCTCAAACAAGCATGGAAGCTGCTCGACCAAGACACAGCCCCACACAGGGTATTTTGGGCCTGTTGCAAAATATGACCAGGAACTGTGGCAACGTCTGGATTACAACTCTGGATGCTGTGAAAAACACAGGCTTGACAAGAACTTTAATTCCACCACGGGTAAAAAACCTGAATATTTTGCATCTCTAAATAAATTCGAGCAGCAACAAGAGGGATTCGAAGTAGAACTTGTGAATAATTTATCCCATCTTAGGCTTTCAAATATAGGCGATATAGCCCTCCACATGTTTACACTATTAAGTTCAGCATGCTCACATTTCTGAAGTGAAATTAAAAATGAATAGCAGTGCCTCAGCTTGTTAATTGTTAAATACCAGGGGGTTTACTCTATTAATTAAAATATGCTTTAATAAAAGGAGACATCGCACATTTTGATACCGACCCTACAAAGCTGAGAAGTATTTACATTGTTGCATTTTGGGGCGGCTGTGAAAGCCGACTTTAAGCCATTCAGGAGCCACAATAATAAAGCTTTAAAATTCCTCACTGGGACGCAATGTAGTTCTTTTGAAGGAAAGACTGTCTTTCTCATTCGGCAGAAATAAATCCATTCATTTGATCATGTAGTCATTGAGGGCGATACAAAACAAACCAAGTGTGAGAAATTCTATGTGATGAAGTAAACAAAACAAAAAAAAATCCATTTCCATGACAAAAAGATTCTTTGTCCTTAATCTACCCACCATATGCAAGCGTTTCTTTTTAGCATATCGCCTGTTCTCATCTTGGCTGACTTGGCTACACAGATAAGACTCCCTTACCTCCACCGCAACAAAAAGACCCCAGCGAGCTCACTAATTTTATTTAATTCATTAATTCTCCAGCCGCGTCGTAAGCATGCTCTCTCGTTCTCATCCGACATGGGTGTCTACCTGCTTTGTCAAACTTTACTCCACTGTGTGGGAAACTCTTCCGCCCCGTTTCCTTTTCGCAGACAGTCTCATTCTCAGAGTAAAAAGATCACCATCTGCCTCCAACAACTTGTAATAGGTCAATCATAAAAGTTGGCCTGCCTGTTTTTTTAAGGAGCAAATTATTTTACTGCGAGCTGTGCTGCGGGCTCGGGGTCGTGGGGTCGCCCCTCCTCGGCCCTCTTTCCTGGCGCCCTGGGGGCCCCGCGGGGCGCGCCGAAGCCTGGGCGCCGCAGGCCGAGGTCTTAACTCGACGAAGGGGGTGGGGGCGCCCCGAACTTTGCGGGGCTAAGGCGCCACTCTGGGAAGTCCAGCCCTTCGCCAGTCTCTTAACTTTCGCGGCGCCTGCCCTTTGCTCTTGGATGTTTCGAAGAGGACGCTCCTACCAGCGAAATGACTGCAAAGGCGAGTCTCCAGCGCCCGGCCTCGGCGGATCCAAAAAGACGGGAGAGAAAAGGCCCGCGCAGACGCTGCAATGAACGCCCCGGAAACACGCCGGGGTTCTGCCGCGAGCAGGGGCCAGGCCCAGGCCGCCGCCGCTGCGCTCACCCCCAGCTTAATTCCCCAGGCGGCCATTAGGCAGAGCCAAGCCCCCGACCTTCTCCTCGCCTCGCAAGGGATCACAGGCTGCGTTAACGCGCTGGGACACCGCGGGTCACCCGAGGCGGTGCGGGAGCCCGGGAGGGGGCGCGGGTCCCCGAACAAAGCTGGCCGGGCGGCGGGGTCCCCAACCCGCGTCCAGCGGTAGGTGGGCTGCGGTCGCCTTCTCTGCCGCCGCGCTCGCCCCGGGGTCGCCGAGGCCGGCCTCAGCGTCCTGGCGCAGAGACCCTGGGGGGCGGCGCGGCGGCGGAGGCACCGTGGACTCCCTCCCGCCCCGGCCTCCGAGCCGTCCTCGAGCCGGCCGCGGCCTCGGCGCCCTTCGCGGGCAGCTCCCCGACTCCGAGGAGAGGAGCCAAGTTTACTTCGCCCACAACTCTCTCCGCGGCCGCGCGCGCTCCGGCGAAGTACCCGGGTCCCCGCGGCCGGCCTGGCGCGGGGCGGACACTTGCTCGCAGGAAGCAGGGAACTTTCTCCCGCTCCCGGACGCGCGCATCCGCTCCCACCGCACGCGCTTCCCCAGCCCGGATGGGCAGCCCCAGACCCCCCCGGCCACCCCGCAGCCCCGGCCCTCACCGTGCTCGGGAGCCCCGTCAGGCGGCAGCAGCTCCTCGTCCGACTTGAGGTGCTGGGGCTTGGCCTGCTTGCGCCGAGACATGCTGCTAGCGGCGCTCAGGCCCCGCGCGGGGCAGCGGCATCAGCGGGGCGGCCGGCGGGGACGGCGCGGGGCGGGCGCGGGGCGCGGGGCGCGGGGCGGCGGCGGCTGCGCGGGCCGCGCATGGGGCTGAGCAATTAGGCTGGTGAATAATGCATGGCCATTAGCGGAGGGCCGCGCCGATTGGCCGGGCTCCAGCGGACTCCGGCGGCCTATGCAAATGAGGCCGCGCTCGCAATTAGCGGCCGCGCCGACGAGGAGGGGGCCGCGGCGCCTCGGGACCGGGGCGCGCGCTGCCCGGCGCCGCCTCACATCGCGGGCTCCGGCGCCGCGCTCCTCGGCCGCCCCGGGTGCGGCTCTGGCGGGGCCCGGGTGCGGCGTGGGCCGCGGTGGCCGTCCCTCCGCAGGGCGCAGGCAGCAAACTTTGGCGGCGTCCGCGCGGCGCCGTCTCCGCCGGCGCGCCGGGCTCGCCCCTTTATAGAGTGTCTGCGCCGCCGCCCGCGCCCCCCCCGCCGCCGCCGCCGCCGGGCGGCCCCTCCCGGAGCGAGCGGCCGCGGGCAGGGCTCCGACCCGGCGCCTTTGTCTCGCCCGGGCCGCTCGGGCGCCGCGCCTCCTGTTCCGGGCGCGCGGGGTCGGCCGGCCGCCTTCGCTGCTCCGCCGCGGCTCTCAGCGCCGCTCAGCGCGGCGGGCCCGCTCGGGCTCAGGTGCCCCCCGCTCTCCGGACCTTCTCGCCCGGCCCCGCGTCCCCTCCGCGGGCTTCCCCCGGCGGCCGGCCGGGCTCGGAGGCTCGCGGCCGGAGCGGAGCGGAGTGCGCACGCCGGGGTGGCAGGACTTCGGCAAGACCAACTTTCCGGTTCGGAAGCGGCGCGGGCCGCGCGGCTCCTCCCCTCCCCTCCCTCCCCTGCGTTCCCCCTCCCTTCCACTCCCCCCTCTCCCCGCCCCCCAACCCGCGGGCCCCACCGACTCCGGAGCGCCCCGCCCCGCCCGCTGCCGCCACCGGGGCCGCCTCGCCCCCGCGCCAGCCCGCCTGGGCCTCTGCGCCGCCGGCGGCTTCTTAAATACAGGAAAGGGAGGGGACCGCAGGGCCCCGGTGTTCCCCACCCTAGTCCCCCTTCACCACGGGCCACCGGGCGCCAGCGGAGTGGGCAGCGAGCGCGACCGAAAGTTCCAACTCCACCAAACTCCCGCGCGCGGCCCACCCTGTTCCCGGGATTTCGGGGATGACACGGGGGCCAGGTGAGGGGGCTGCGCACTTTTGGATCGGCCCCACACACTCGGGCAGCTGGCGCGGCGCGCTCCCCGCACACGCGCCCGCCCCCTCTCCCGCGGTCGCACGCACGCGCCCTCGCCCTCGCCCCGCGCGCACAGGCGCGTACTCCCACCCGCGGCCGTGCACCCGCCGCGCTCCCTCCCGCGCGTGTCCTCTCTCCCCGAGCGGCCGCCAGGATGTGCCCCCGGCCCCGTCGTCGCCGCGCCCGCGCCCCTCGCCCCAGTACGTCTTTTTTCGTTTCCTAAATTTCTTATTTTTGTCCTTGCAAGTGGCCCTGTCTGGTGTGAACCGTCAGCACAGATGGCCTCCTGGAGCTTCCCCGAGTCGTTCGCTGGGGGAAGCGGGCGGTGAGCGGCCGGCCCGGGCGCTCCGCAGGCCGCGAGCTCCTGGCAGGGCTGGTGGCGGGGGTCCGCCTGGGGGAGGAATCCCCGCCTGCTCCATCGGACCCGGCCTGGCGCGGCTCGCGGCGCTCGGCGGGCTCCCTTCCATTCTAGAATCTTCCCGCTTGCTTCCCAGCCCGCGTTCTTCCGCCTGCCTTTAATTGTGTAAGTTTGACGAAGTCAGAGCTTTGGGTTCCAGGAAAAGCGCAGGAGAGTCATAGAGGAAGGGAGGGCGCAGGTTGGAGTCAGGTCCAAACAGCCCCTATCGCCACTTTTGGAAAAAAAAAAAAAAAACCCTTAAGGTTGGTTTTATTTTGCCTTTTGGTAGCGGGCGTATTCATTTGGATTTTTTTTTCAAGACAGGCAAATAAAAGATGTTTGAAATCTCTAGTTATCCCGTTTAACACACCCATCGATGGCGCTTTTCTAGTTAAGCTACGGGGGAAACGTCTTTATCCCACAGTTAGGCTGCGAACTTGTGCCGATGCTCAGGCTTTGTGGAGACGCTCCGGCATCTGGCGCAGAGGCGCCCGGCGGGGAAAAGTTTGCAGCCCGGGCTTTGGGGCGCGCGGGGGGCAGGAATTTTTCTGAGAAAAGAGGGGCATAGAGAGGCGGCGAGGGTGGGGAGAGAAAAAAGGAACGCAGCGGGGAGGGGGAAAAGCAGCTTGCAGGATGGGAGTTTCTTGCAGAATTTACAGGACTAAGGAGTTTGGGGAAGTCGCAGAGCCGCAGCGGAAAGGCAGGGGTCTGAGACTACTTTTGAGAAGAGAAACAACGCAAAACGATCGCTGGAGGGCCAGAGCCCTGATCGAAGGTGCCCTAGCTTTTATGACCTGGTTAATTGTGTCTTCTTTTTATTTTAATTTTTTTCCTTACCACCACTACTACTACTACTTTTATTTTTTTTTTTAACCGACACACTTTGGAGAGAAGAAGCAGACACAGGTTCCCACGGCGTCTGACGCCTGCGGAGCAAGTCCAGAGCCAGCTGGACTCGCAGCCTCTGGCCCGGCGGCACCAACTCCATACTGGGTCATTTTGAGCGCGCTGTGCCCACCTTTTCTGTTGCGTAAGGCCCGCTCCCCCTGTCCCGCAACCCTCTCTCCAACAAACCGGCACGATGTCTTTAGGTCTTTCTGGGGCTTCCAAATGCAACTGTTTAATTTCATCGATCTGTTTTGCATTTCCTACAAGGTGTGGACGTGGGGAGGATCTTCTAAGTCCCTCCAACGAAGGCAAGTGTGAGACTCTGGCCCTTTATTTGTAAGAAGCAAGCCTTCAGATTGCAGAAGTGTCGCGCGGGTCGCCATGCGTTGCGCGAGTGGGAAGATGGAGGAGGCCGGCACGCTGCTTTCGTGGACGCAAGTGAACCGGCCGTGAAGGCAGGGTGCGAGCTCTGCCCTTGGCCCAGCCCTGCGTGGGCGCCGTCCCAGATTCCGGGCGGTGCGGGGTGCAGAGATCTGGAGAGAGTTGCGGGGTGCAGAGATCTGGAGAGACTTGCGGGCTCCCCAGCGCAGGCTGCTCTGGGATTTCGTTGGAAGATCCGGCAGAGCCTTGGAGGAGAGGGCCCGGGAGGCTGTGTGTGCAGCGGAAACTTGTACGAATGCCCCCACAGCGGAAATGGTGCGCACGAGTAATTTCTGCGGTGCACCCTTTTAAAAATTGACAAGTGAACAAGATCAATTTTTTAAGAAAGCAAAGGTAGAAAACAAAAGGCGTGCGACTTCTTGACTGGCTTGTTCCCGCCTTTCTTCCTTCTCTATACTCAGATCAGAAACTTTAATTGCTCTTATTCAGTGCGACAACTTTTAATAAAAGCATTTGCATTTTAAGCCTGAGTTGCAACCATAGATTTGTTGCGAAGTGACAACGTGTCTATGGAATATTTTCGCAGATGAGACAGGACATGCGCTCTAGTCGTGCCCAGATTAAAGGGACGCTGGGCCATGTGCCTGTGTAGTGCAGACTCGGAGGGGCACACACATACTCGTCATCACATGACCACTGTCTATTAATATTGTCATACCTAAACACTCGCAAAAACAAAAGTTGCTTTTCTTCCCTGTAATTAAATCTAATTTGTTAATTGTCTTTCCTCTTGCAATGTTGTTTTCATCTTGAGAGGTGACACATTATTATTTTGTCTGTCTAATATTATTTACAAATTAATGCTGTATATTTTACATTAGTGAAACATATAATTAGGTGTTTGGTTCAATCGGTATCACTCAGATAAAACAAAGCCTATCTGCAAGATTGATTGGAAGTGGAATAGTTGGTTCTAATTTACCATCACAGTCACAGTTTATTGAAGCTACCTGGCCCCAGCTTCACAGAAGCTAGTTTTACCTAAGGTGCATTTGATGCTTTGTTTACAAGTGTTTATTTTCCCCAACCACTTAATGCAAAAACAACAACAACAACAAAACACCTTCAAATATGAGGGCTTTCATTTCATTTTCTGTCTTCTTTCATTCCTCCCCCCACCCAAAGTTCCTTTCTTCTATTCTCTGGTCACCTCTCTCCGTTTCCTCCCCTACCCCCAACTTTTGTTTTAGGTTCTTAGAGTTAAATTCAGCATGATCTGGTGCCTTTAATGCTGTGACAAGTGACTGCTAATTGGTTCTCACTTGAGCAAAGATATTACCATACTAATATTATTATTGGTAAGAAGAGGTAATTGATAACACCACCTGCCACTCTGGGGCAATCAGGATGATAAATGTTTCCATCAACAGGAAATCTGTGCTTGGTGTGCCACAGCCCAACGCAAACAGCATGTCAAGTGCCAATTATAAAGATGTTGCTTTTCTATTACATTGGGTGGGGGTGTAGGAAACATGTAGGAAACATGTAGCCAAAAATTATATTTATGGTTTTTTGAAAACGCTTTTTCCAATCCTCTGTTTGCCTACTTGAAGATAACTTTCCCCGTAAAAATAAAATGCTCTAAGTAAATAAACCAGCACATAGCTAACTGCCCTGTCCACACTGGATACAACTGCTGACTTCCTTTGCTTTCAAAGCTATTGGAGATAAATATGCCTAAATATTTTTAACAGATGTGAGCCGGGTGTGGAGTGTATCAGTCCATTTTGGTTACGTGCTCCGCAGCCTTCCTGTGTGTTTATTCCAGGACGCTGTGTAGCTTCACTGTAGCCATCAGAGGCAAACATTCCGTGGCTTTTTATGGCATACACAGAAACATCAGCTCACAGTCGTCTTCGCACTGAGGGATGCAAACGATGGTGAAGTACTTCTCTCCTGATGGCTGAACTGTGGCTCGGGGCTGCATGTAGACCAGGAGGGACATTTCAGCATGTATGATTACATAAATAATGCTAGCAAGTTAAAACTTTGACTCCTTGCCTATAGGGAGGCCGAAACGATTATTATTAGCTTGCATTAATAGATGCAGGCCTCAAAAGGCGAAATCAGCTATTGATAATTGCAAGAAGTATACAGCAGCTACTGTATCGATCGGCTTGTCCCTTATTCCCCTGGTATGGGAGAGATAAGAAGACTCACTCTTTAGTGCAATATAATTTCTTTTGACCTATCTGCTTGCTACAGACTTATGATGAATAGCCAGAGTGGTTAAAGTCCTTTATCACGAAAGTTACCCCTTGATATAATATTGATTCTTTATAACTAGCTCCAAACACAAAAATCAAACTGTCCACTTGACCATCATCATCATCAATATCATCACAAAGCCCCTGGAATAAAGATCAGCGCCAGCCTGAAAACGCTTTCTATAATCTTCCCGGCTAATCTTTATTTGCTGATGATGAAAAGAAAAAGGGGGAGGGAGAGTGAGTGGAATGTCATTTGGACGAGCACTGTATTTATATGTGTACATACATTAGGTCAAGACAAGGCGGCCTCTCCCCATGAGGAGCCGCGGTCAGCGTGGTCATCCCCCGCAGCGCTTGGTCTCCGGACCCACCCCGGGAGGCCCAGGGGTTGGGGGAGAAACAAAAAGGGCTCCACGCACTGTCTCGCGTTAGAGACAGAGTGAGCCCACAGCCTCCTGCTCGTTGGAAATGCCACGCGTCCTCGGCGCTCAGGCTGGCCCTGCGCTCCCGGGAGCGCCGGCGGAGAGGGGCGCACGCCGGGTGGGCTCGCCGGCGTGGAGGGGCCGGGCTGGCCCGGAGGCGCACATCAAAGGCCGCCCGTGCAATGCATGCGCGTTTCCCTCAATTAACGGCATTTCCTGCCCCCTCGCTTCCCTTCATCCGCCCCGCCCCCCCGCGCCAGTCCGGGCTGCTTGAGCGCGGGGACGAGCCTTTGCCCGCGCGCGCGTCCGTGTGAGTGCGCGCGCGCGCGCGCGCGAAGGGTCCCAGGGGCGCTCCGGATTTGCCCAGGGGTGGCTGCGAGGGTCGCCGGGCCCCGAGGCCCCGTCGAGGCCGAGTTTCGGGCGCGTTCTGGGGAGAGCGAGGCTTAAGGGTGCGGCGCGTGGAACGCAGGGAGGACCCCAGTTTCTGTCTCCTCGAACGTTCCCTGTGTCCGCACCCACAGGCTTCGACTCTGGCTTTAAGGCGCGGCTGCCTGCGGGACCCCACGTGCAGGGAGGGGCGCCCGGGCACCCTCATTTCACACGCCCCGGCGCGGTCTGTTCCCACCGCATATCCGCGACCTCAGACGTCGCGCGCCAAATGGGGGCGGGGAGGTGACTGTGAAAAGAATGTGGCCACAGGCGCGGGGACGGCAGCACGGGGACCCCGCCCCCCAAGTTTCCTCATTAGCGAGGCCGCGGGGGTTGGGGGCGGACGGGGGACCCCGTGGCTCCGGGCTCCACTCCGACGGCAGGACGGGTCCTCGCTCCCCCCGCTCCCGTCGGTCCCGTCCCAGGGCGGTCCCAGGGCTCTGAGCGGGTCCCAGCGGGGCTCGGGCACCCTCGGGTGGGCGGCGTCAGGCCCGAGGCCCGTGTCCCGCTCGCTCCCGGCGGTGGGCTGTGTCCCCGCGGCGCCCTCTCGGGAGGAGGACTGGCCCCCGCCCCCGCCCAGGTCTCTAACCCCTCGGAGGTCACCGGGTCTGGCCCCGCCTCACCACGCGGGGGCCACTTGGATGGCCGCAGCCAGAGGACGGGCCTGGGCGAAACCCCACAGCTGATTTCAGAACCGCGTCTCTCGCCAAAGGCGTCCCGCGGGGGCTGAGCGGGGCGCAGACCCGAGGCCTCCTGGACGGCCGAGCCCCTCGCAGGTCCCCGCGGTCCTCTCTCGGCCTGCGGGGCGGGGACTGTGGAAGGGGAGCGCGCGCGCGGAGCTCCTGGCGTGAGAAATGCCGCGTCCATGTCTCCGCTCGCGGCCCCTCTGCGTCCGAGACAAACCCGCGTGGGGAGCCCCGTGCTCTGGCCGTGTGCGCGCCCGACGCGGGGACGCCCCCTGCGCACTTTTCCTGGCGGCAGAGCTCCCCTGCCCTGCACAACGAGTTCAAAGAAGTTTCAGAAAGCGGCACAGCTTCGATGCTACCGTTTCCATCGTTCTTGGCTTTCTCATGATCACAAATGTCATTTGTCTTGGCTCCAAGCTCTGCAAAAGTGCAGGGCTGAATTCCGCAGGAGGCTGCGTTTGTGGGGAGGCGCTCACCACAAGGTCCTTGACCGCTGAGCAGGGGACAAAGAGGGCCGAGTGTGGGGGCGGGGGTGGCTCCCGCTCGCGTTCCGGGATGGGCGTCTTCTCTGTGACCGATTGCACTCAGCTGTTGGCCCACAGATCCCATTCGGGCTGTCCTGGCAGGTCAGGGACAGGAGAAGAAGTATAAGATTCAGATAGATTAGAATCAGTGCAGTCTCCAGGATGAAAGAGAGTAGAGTGATCATCTCATTCTCAAACTGGGCCATTCTCAAACTTAGCTAAATACTCAGCAGGTGTGTCCAGGGGCCACGTGCTGGCGCCCAGAGATGCCTGGCCTGGGCAGACCGGGGGCCAGGTGTGAGGCCTCCTCGTGACCTTGGCAGAACCAGGGCCAGCACTGCAGAGCCTGTGCCGCCTGACGATGTGACGGATCTGCGGGGGTTCCTGTGTCTCCTTTGCCCCCAGGCCCGCCTCTGCTGAGTTTTGCTTGATAACACGTATTCTGTGCCTTGGAGTGTGGATGTCTGACTCATCAGCACTTTTCTGCTTGAAATCAGAAATGGAGGAATGAAAGGCACAGCGTCTCCAGGAAAGGACGGTGTCACAGGGGCCACAGGCAGGGGCCTTCGCTGATGGAGACGCATGGGCCCCAAAGAAACTGACTTTCTTGGAATCGCAAAGTCAAAACAAGGAATTAATTATAAAAGTTTCAACTCCTGGTTGGAAGGTGGATTTGCCTGAAGTCTGGAAATGATTGGATGCTGTGCAGGTGCACCCTGCTTTAAGAAAACCTAGTAAGTCAAAATTCACAAGCTAGGAAAGTTGAAGGGATCTTTCTTTGCTCGACCAAGGATTCTTCACTTTCAGGAGTGTTCACTGCAGCTGTCTCTTAAGTAGCCAGTTCTGCCATGTGTTGTAAAATTGGCTTGCTGCGTGCAGTGCGGTGTGCAGTGAGATGCCAGTACTGCCTTACTCAGCCCGGCTTGCCCACATGCCTGGACCTTGGGAGTGGTGTTTGGGGCCTTTCAGTGAGTCGCTGAAAGGCTGCAGTTGTGTTTTATTACAGTCATTTCTCTAGGAAGGGACAATCTGCCGTGACATGCCTGCTTGTTGATCTGGGCAGGCAGCAGGGACTGGACAGTGGTGGCGTTAGACCTCCCTTAAATAAAGATGTCCTCAGAGGCTGGGGAGGAAAATGAGAGGCTGGAAAAGGGAGCCCCAGGCAGTGTGAGAAACGCGGAAGGCGGTAAAAGTATTCTTGAGGGTCACGTGGCCATGTGGAACCCTGTGATGGAAAATAGGACAGAGGGGTCCCGTGAGGCTCTGAGACCACAGAGGGCAGAGGTGGAATGAAGGCTCCCAGACCGGCTTGGATGTGGAAGGAGAGTGGGAGAAGGCCAGGACCCTCGATGCTTGGGGCCTGGGCAGTGGGCTTGCTCTGGGTGTTGCAGACAATGGGAGCCTTGGGGAAGAGGGGACCTCAGTGGAGCTGCCGGAGTAGTGTGGGGTTCCAGGTCAGCCCACTCAAAATTCTGTCTCAGAGGTGCTGAAGGCCTTAAGGAAGAGCTGAGACTTGAATGTGACACACCCAGACAATAAGACACACGTGATAGGAGAAAAATACCTCCACGGAGAAGCCCGAGACACGTCCTTCCCAGGCCTGGCAGGAAGTCAGTGCCTCCAGCACAGGCAGTCTTAGCGACCTTCTCCGTTACAAAAGCATCTCGGTATTTCCCAAAACACGACGATTCTGAGTGCTTGGTAAACAGACTTGCTAATGGGAACCGTCTATTTCTTGGGGCAAATTTCAGAAAGGGTCATACTTGCTCACATATTCAGGGCACCACGGCCACCTCCTGCTCTCCAGAGGGACCTCCTCTGTGGACTCTGAAGATCCCCGTCGCAGCCCATCGCCTGCCGCATAGCTCTGGCAGGTGTCATTGTCTGTGCCTCTCAAATGCGTGTCACAACCAGCCTTTATGGACCCAGGTTAGGAGGCGCCGGCCCATGTCTTCTAAGCAGACGTCAGAGCCACTGGGGGTGAGTGGCTTGGAGGGTGCCAGGTTGGGATGGGAGTGATTTGAGATCACACGTGTGCAATGGGCACACGTGTGCACATACACGTGTGGTACATATGTACATATGTATCATGTGGTACAGTACACCATGGAATACTATGCAGCCATAAAAAGAAAGAGATCACGTCCTTTGCAGGAACATGGATGGAGCTGGAGGTCATCATCCTTAGCAAACTAACACAGAAACAGAAAGCCAAATGCCGCATGTTCTCACTTGTAAGTGGGAGGTAAATGATGAGGTCACATGGAATCAAAGAGGTTGGAGGAGGTGGGGAGGGAGAGGAGCAGGAAAGGTAACTATTGGGTACTGGACTTAGTACCTGCATGACTAAATAATCTGTATAACAAACCCCGGTGACACGAGTTTACCCACAAAAGAAACCTGCGCACGTATTCCCTAAACCCAAAAAGGAAAAAAGAATACACTGCCCATCCATTGCATGCAAGCACCATGGTCCTTCCGCCCGGCCCATCCGCCAGTACTCCCTCCTGCTCCAGACGCTAGAGGACAGGACATTGGAGCTGCCCCTCATTTCCTCCGTGTCATATGGTATTGGCACATGTCTTCCTAAGTCAGATTATTTACCTGTGCTAAGGGCTTTACAATCCATACAATACCCAGCAAGGTACTTACTCAGTTTTCTTTTAGAGATGAGTCTCACTGTGTTGGTCAGGCTGGTCTTGAACTCCGGGCCTCGAGTGCTCCTCCTGCCTTGGTCTCCCAAAGTGCTGGGATTATGGATGTGAGTCACTGCACCCAGCCCCTGGGTACTTATTATTGTCCCCTTAGTAAGGATGAGGAAACTGAAGCCACAAGAGTTGGAATAGCTTGTCCGAGGCCACTTGGCTGTTGGGAAGACATCTCTGTGCTGGAAGCCAGGGCGCAACCAGGTTAGGTGGCATGTCTGGGCTCCCACAGGCCACACTCAGGCCTCTCCAAATGCCGAGCTTGCTCTGCTGTCTCCAGCCTTCCAGAGACTGTTTTTGAGGAGGGTGCTTCCCCTTAAACAGGAATCCCCGCCTGGTCCTCAGAACCTTCTAGTTGTTTGTGCTAAATCAGAGAAGATGAAGCGTTTGAAGAGAGGAATGGTGCAGAAATGATTTGCGTGGAGTTTGGGTGTGGCCAGCCCTCCAGGACACTGATGTACGCTGTGGGCTGGTGCAGCCCAGGGCACAGCAGTCAGTTCCATGGAGTCGTGGACAAGTGTAGGGAGAGGGGGCCGTTCTCAGGAAATGCTTCAACCAGTGGCACCGTCACGGCTGAGCAGTTCTGCCGCCCGGGCCACAGGCTGGCCATTGGGTTGGTTCGTTCTCCCAGACATGATCAACACTTCACTCCGAAGTGTGCAAAGATCTCAGTGTGCCACAGGGAATTCACATGAATGTGAACGTGGCCACCTCATGCTGTCAGGCACATTTGTGTTCTGAAACTGTTAAGTGGGCCGTTGTAGAGAATGGCCTCTGCACTGTGGAGCGTGGCCCGGTGCTGAGACCGTGATGCGCCTGTGGCTTCAGCGTCCTCAGCGCCCTCTCCCCAACACCTCCCTGCAGCCCCTTCGTCCAGAGGAAGACAAGAGGGAGCACTCATGGTGGCCGCTTGCTTTTCTGTCAGTGAAATGAATGCAGAGTACTTTTCCTTAGACAGCGGGGAGAAATAGCAGCCTTTGATGGTCAACTTGTACTCCAGTATCACAAGGGTGTGGTATGCTGTTATAACGATGTCTTTGCCACAACGATGATCAAAAATCAGTGAACATTTTGTGTCTGTCTATAGAGAGAGGATAAGGAGAGGATTGATGGGCCTGCGTCATCTTTGCATGCCATTTACCTTGAGTCTGTATAGAACCACCTGGGATTTCATGTCATACATGCTGCTTTTCTATTTTCTACTTTTATGAAGAGATGTGTGTGTATTTAAAACATCACTATGTGCATATACAGATTTTTAAAGTGTTCCTATTTTCTGGGGCAGGGTGCCGCCAAAGAGGGTTCTCACAGCAGGAGAAAGGGCTAAGCTCAGAAGCAGGCTTGGGCAAACAGGTCACTTAGCTGCAGGTAGCAAAACCAGACCACCCCGCAGGATCATGAAGAGAGTTTATTAAAAGGATCAGGAGAGGAGCAAGATTAGGTGTTCTAGAAACTACAGACTCCTGTGATTAGAGGGGTGGAGAGAGTGCAGCAACATTAGACAGGACTTCCTGGAGATGCCGGACGAGGAGTCCTAGACGCCAGGTAGAGGAGGGCCGTGGATAACGAGAAGACTGGGAAGCAGGCTCAGGAGGGTGTGGGAGGGCACCCTGACTTGTTTCCAGAGAGAGCTGGTGCTGGTGGGTTCAGCAGCCAAGAGAGACAGGGTTGAAAACAAGATTCAGGGTGTTGGTACCCCGTCTCGGGGCGCCAGCCCAGCCCAGCCCATTTCTCTAAGTTGCCATGGGGTGGAGTGAATGTGCTGTCATCTCTTCCATTCCTTGAGTATTTTATATCTTTCCTCTGTTTGTTAATAAGGTTCTTCTATTCCTTGAGTCATGTATTTTATATCTTTCCTCTGTTTGTTAATAAGGTTCTTCCATTCCTTGAATTATGTATTTTATATCTTTCCTCTGTCTGTTAATAAGGTTCTTTGAAAAGTCTGAACACAATATTCCTATCTAGTCATATGATTATGGGTGTTTTCTGCAATTTCAGGTTGTAGCTTATTAAATACACCTGCAGGTTTCAAGAAGTAAGGTAGACTCGTATACCATGACCATGTTTTCTAAAAATAGGAATGACTTAAGAAGAAACATTTTATGACATAAATACATTTTAAAGTACCATTAAAAATAGCAGAAGGTGAATATGCTTTAGTAACATAATATTATTTGGTACAAGAATACTCTGAAAACATTCCCAAGAGACCTGCTGTTAATAGACATGTCCTCCCAGGAGAAGCTGGCCGGTGGTAGAGATGAACGACTGTGGCAATGGAAGCAACACATTTTTTGCTTTTCTGTTTTAAGTTGAGGTGAAATTCACAACACGTAAAGTTAACCATGGTAAGGGGAACAATTTCATAGCATTTGTGCATTCACAGTGTTCTGCAAACACCACTCCTATCTGGTTTCAAATTGTTTCATCTTCCCCCCAACAACAAAAAAAAACACAACTGCCCACAGCAGTGACTCAGTACTCCCTCACCCCCATCGCAGAAGCCATACATCCACTTTCTATCTCAACCATGGACTGTTTTTTTTTTTTTTGCCTTTTGAAATATGTTTTATTGATCAGCTATTTCTTTGATAATGTGCTGTAAAAGAAAACTCTCCAAATCCCAGGGGTGATGACGATGACCACGGATGTTCCTGCCCCATGACTGTGGGTCAGCCCAGCATCGCTTGGAAGTGGAGATGTAATAATTATGCATATTTCTGGGGTATGAGGCTTTTAGATCTGTGCATACGATGGATAATGATCAAATCAGAATAGTTGGGATATCTCAAACAACAATTATTTCTTTGCCAACCAGTGGTTTTTAGCTGGAAGGTTTTGAGGAACCCGTTTGGGTGATTTTCAGGTTGACCTGCCTGGATCATGTGACTTAGATATACCCTTGGTGCCATCTCCATATGACAGCATTCTATAAAAACCAGTCAAACCCGTGATGGAAAGGAGACCCGGGGCGGATCCCGGTTCTGTCTTGCCATCAGCTGTCTGATGGTTACTGGGTCCATCCGCAGCCTCTTGGTTCCTGTTCATGAAAGAGTTTGCGACCTGGGATCAGTGACCCCCAAAATATATTCCTATGTTTATAGGTGCGTGTGTGGTTTCTGAGTTTTTGGAGATTCGTAAGCTTTCATCACAACCCATAATGTAGGACGTAGGTCTGCTCAGTTTATTTTTTATTTTTGTGATAATGTTTTTTGAGGAAATTGCTGAAGATGATACATTATTTGCATGATGAAGCTTAAAATATAATCCAACTGCTTTGAAGAGCGGGTCATGGTGGTCAACTCACCACGGAAACCCTAACGCTTGGCAGAGGAGGTGTTTCTCCAAGTGTGGGCTCCTCAAGTCCCTTGAAAGAAGTGTTTTATGGTCACAGAAATTTGGGAAGTCTTGCCTGCTGTACAACCCTCTGGGATTCTTGACATGAAAGTGTATTAAAGGCCCTGGCAGTCCCTACAGTGAAGAAACCTCTGGTCAGTGTAATTCAGCCTTTTCCAAGGATACTTGACCAGAAAACAGTTTTTCAGGCAGCTTCTGTGTTTAGCATGTGAGTGTGATTGGTTGAGCTGCGGGGAACTCCGGGTAGGGACAGTTTCTGTTGTAATGGGAAGAGCTCCTTGGGCTTCTCAATGGGAAACCCCCTCACCTGCAGCCAGACTCCTGTGTTAGGGCAGCCATTGCCGTGCTGACCTCCAGAGAGCCCTGGGGCAGGCTTCTTGCCACCAGCACCCTGCGTTCGGGGCAGGTCATTCTTCATGGTGGGGTTGCCCTGTACATGAGGGTGTTCACAGCACAGGGTGTTCTGTGTGCCCTGTACATGAGGGTGTTCACGGCACCACTGGCTTTTGTGCACTGGATGCCAGGGCACCCCTTGGTGGGGGAGGGGGAATCACCTGCCCCAGGCTGTGGCTCTGGTGTGAGCAGATGGCTGAGCTGTGCTTTTGGAAGAGATAGACTCAGGCCACACCAGGGGCATCAGGTGGAGAATTCCGTGGTCAGCAATGGGTGGGGGCTTCGAGTCAGGGGGAGGGAGAGAGAGGTTTTAGACAGGAGGGTGGAAGAGAAATCGGCAGGGCAACCCATGCTACCCAGCTTCCTGGGGTGGGCAAGACAGTCTCGAGGAGCCTCCGTGGCGCTGGGCCGACCTGGAAGGAACCAGGCTAGCACCAGGTCAAGAGAGGGAAACTTGTAAAGAAACAGGGGGTGGGTGGGAGGGCAGTGACCAGGGCGAGGCCTCCAGGGGTGCCTGGCCTGGGCTTGGGCTGGGGCAGTGGGGTGGGTGTCAGATGTGTGTGTCTTCCTCTATGGCGGCGTCCCCGCCCAGAGGGGCGTGACCCTTAGGCCCCACATGCTGCCCTCCTAGAGACTAAGAGAGGAAGAGAGAAGGAAGTGGAAGGCATGGAGTTCACTCACTGAGTATGTTAGGAAACATACATTTTAAGTTAACCCACTCTACAATCCAGAACTAGGTAGAAGGTAGAGCAAACAGGAATTGATGATGGATTGTGCATGTGAGTATTTGTTGAGGGAGACAAACATTCTATTTTTTAATGAAGAGAAGCTGTGGTTGAAGAGTTGTGACTCCTTCGAGTGGAGAGAAACCCTTCAGCTGTGTGGCTTTCTGACGGTTTGAGAAGCAGACAGGGCGGGGGCGTGTCTGCAGCCTGGTGGGAGGGCAGGGGGATGAAGGCCGGCCCGGAGCTTTTGATCTGCGCCACGTGGGAGAACGGAACACGGGAGGTCACGTGGAGGGGACACTGGAGGGCCTCAGTCGGGGTTGGGCCAGTGAGCAGCGGAGACTAGGCTAGGGACAGCTGGATCTGAGAGGTCGTGGGAGTGCGAGAGGAGAGGGAGGGGGTTGGTCCCAGGCAGGGGGTGGGCGGGAGCAGAGGGACGGGACGTGGCCTCGGAATCTGCGGAATCTGCGAGTGGAGGAGCTGAGCCTGGAGCCAGGTGGAGGGGCAGCGGGGGTCCCACCGACGGCTCCCGGAGAAGGCGGCGCTGGTGCAGGCCGGGTGGAGGGGCAGCCTGGGTCCCACCGACGGCTCCGGAGAAGGCGGTGCTGGTGCAGCCCGGGTGGAGGGGCAGCGGGGGTCCCACCGACGGCTCCCGGAGAAGGCGGCGCTGGTGCAGGCCAGGTGGAGGGGCAGCCTGGGTTCCACCGACGGCTCCCGGAGAAGGCGGCGCTGGTGCAGCCCGGGTGGAGGGGCAGCCTGGGTCCCACCGGCGGCTCCGGAGAAGGCGGTGCTGGTGCAGGCCAGGTGGAGGGGCAGCGGGGGTCCCACCGACGGCTCCCGGAGAAGGCGGCGCTGGTGCAGGCTGGGTGGAGGGGCAGCCTGGGTCCCACCGACGGCTCCCGGAGAAGGCGGTGCTGGTGCAGCCCGGGTGGAGGGGCAGCCTGGGTCCCACCGACGGCTCCCGGAGAAGGCGGGGCTGGTGCAGCCCGGGTGGAGGGGCAGCCTGGGTCCCACCGACGGCTCCGGAGAAGGCGGTGCTGGTGCAGCCCGGGTGGAGGGGCAGCCTGGGTCCCACCGACGGCTCTGGAGAAGGCGGTGCTGGTGCAGGCCGGGTGGAGGGGCAGCCTGGGTTCCACCGACGGCTCCCGGAGAAGGCGGCGCTGGTGCAGGCCGGGTGGAGGGGCAGCCTGGGTTCCACCGACGGCTCCCGGAGAAGGCGGGGCTGGTGCAGCCCGGGTGGAGGGGCAGCCTGGGTCCCACCGACGGCTCCCGGAGAAGGCGGGGCTGGTGCAGCCCGGGTGGAGGGGCAGCCTGGGTCCCACCGACGGCTCCGGAGAAGGCGGTGCTGGTGCAGCCCGGGTGGAGGGGCAGCCTGGGTCCCACCGACGGCTCTGGAGAAGGCGGTGCTGGTGCAGGCCAGGTGGAGGGGCAGCGGGGGTCCCACCGACGCTCTGGAGAAGGCGGCGCTGGTGCAGCCTGCAGGTCGGCCATGTCAGGATGTGGGCGCTGACTTGCGGGCTCTGGACAGGGCAGGCCTTTCCCTTTTTCTTGCTCCCCAGGAGCCACTCCTGTGGCTGGTGTGGACTATGGGTCCTGGGAAGTGACCATCCTCCAGTCAAAGGGGTGGTGGAGCCTTCATTTAAACTAAGCTCCCCCACCTTTTTTTTAAATTAAAAAAACCTTTTAAACTTTTTACCCTACCATCAACTTGACTTCAATGAGCTTTCCCCTTTATAAGAATTTGACCAAGCCTCTCTGTGTAAGAATGTATTTCTTAGTTCTAGAATTGTATAACCGTTTTTACAGTTACCTCTTTAATTACATATTTGATCAAACATTAATGTTTTCACCAGTCCCAGAATATATGTGTGCTTTTGAAGGCAAAAATACCAAATACTGTGTTTTTGTAGATGACTTAAACATTTTTGTAAATGAAAAACAGCAACGAGAGGAAAGCTAACAGGCACTTCCAGTCTGTGGTGATCTGGAATGAACACACATGCACCTAAGCCCAAACTGCGAATTCTTAAAATCGATTTTTGTTATGATGGTCACAGACTTTTGAAGTTATTAAAAATTATAATGCTTTTAGAAAATGTGCACTCATTTGAAAAATTAGTTTCAAGGAACCGACTTAAAACTATCATGGCAAGAATAATAACAGCAAAACCTTTGTTAAAGGACATTATCTCTTTGTCATTAAAGTCTAAATAGAACTTTTTGTTTTCTCTGAAACTCATTTTAATGTTGCAGTATAATGGTGATTCAACTCAGCATTTTGTTGTTCCAAGAACTCAATATAAGACTCATAGAAGCGATTATTAAGGGAGTGATTATATTTCAAAAAGAAACTGCTTGATGAAATGACTGAACTATAGTGACAGATGACAAATCATTGTCTAATACTGTGGTTTCAACGTGTCCCCAAGTTCATGTGTTGAAAACTTAATTGTAACAGTATTAAAAGGTGGCCCCTTTCAGAGGTGATTTGGCAGTGAGGACTCCTCCGTCGTGAATGGATTAACGCCATTATAGGCAGAGGTCTAGTGACTGTGGGCGTGGGCTCCAGATACAGGATAAGTTTGGCCCCCGTTTTCTCTCTGGGTTGTGTGCTCTCACCATGCAGTGCTGCCCACCATGGGATGATCCTCACCAGGTGCCACGCGGCCTCTTGGACTTCCCAGCCTCCAGAACCATGAGCCAAAGGAGCTTCTTTTCTGTATAAATTACCCAATCTGTCTGGTCTGTTATAGCAGCAGAAAGCAGACTAAGAAGCCTAATTAACACAACAGAGTGTGAGTGTGTGAGTGTGAGCATGTGTGTATGAGTATAAGTGACTGTGAGTGTGAGCATGTGTGTGAGAGGATACATGACTGAGTGTGAGCATGTGTGTGAGCATATGTGAGTATATGTGTGTGAATGTGAGCATATATGTGAATGTGTGTCTGAGTATATGAGTGTGAGTATGTGAGTCTGTGTGAGCATATGTGTGTGAGTGAATGTGTGTGAGCATTGTGTCTGTATGTGTGTGAGTATATGAGTCTGAGTGTGAGTATGTGTTAATGTGTGAGTGTATGTTACTGTAAGTGTTAGCATGTGAGTGTATGAGTGTGAGCATTTGTGAGTATATGTGTGTGTCAGGATGTGAGTGTATGAGTGTGTATGAGCATGCATGAGTGTGAGTGAAAGCATGTATGTGTGTGAGCATGTGTGTATGTAAATGTGTGTGAGCCTGTGTTTGAGTATATGTGTGTGAGCATGCGTGTGGGTGTATAATTGTGTCAATGTATGAGTGTGAATATATAAGTGAATGTGTGTGAGCATGTGTGTGAGTGGGGATATGTGAAAATATATGAGTGTGAGCATGTGTGTATGACTGAGTATATATGTGTGTGAGTATATGTATGTGTGATGTGAACGCGTATGTGAGTGTGAGCATTGTGTGAGTGTATGAGTGCACATGTGTATCTGTGAATATGAGTGTGTGAGCATGCGTATATGCGAGAGTGGGTGTGTGAGCATGTGTGAGCATGCGTGTGAATGTGAGCATGTATGTGAATGTGTGTGAGCATATGAATATGTGTCTGTGAGCATGTGTGTGGGTGTATGATTGTGTATGTGTGTGAATATATAAGTGAATGAGTGTGAGCATGTGTGTGAGCATGTTTGTGTGACTGAGTATATGTATGAGTGTGAATGTGTGTGAGTATATGTCAGTGTCAGTGCATGTGTGTGAATGTGAATGTATGTGTGAGTGTATTTGAGTATGAATGCATGTGAGTATATGTGAGTTTGTTAGTGTGTGAGCATGTGTGAGTATGAGTATGTGTGTGAGAGTGAGTGTGAGAGTATATGTGTGAGCATGTTTGACTATATGTGGGTGTGAGCACGTGTGTGGGTGTATGATTGTGAATATGAGCCTTGTGTATTTGTGTGTGTAAATATATCTGAATGTGTGTGTGAGCATGTGTATGGGTGTGTGAGCATGTGTGTGTGTGTGAGCATGTGAGCATGATTGTATGTGACCACGTGTATATGCATATGAGCATGTGTGAGTGTGTGTGAGCATGTGTGTGTATGAGATTGTGTGTGAGCGTGTATGTGTGAGCATGTGTGTGAGCATGTGTGAGCATATGCACGTGAGTGTGCGTGTGAGCGTTTGAGTGTATGAGTGTATGAGCATATGTGACAGCATATGCATGTATGTGAGCATGTGTGTTAGCATGTGTGTACGTGAGTGTGAGTGTGTGTGAGCATGCGTATGTATATGAGTATGTATGTGAGCATGCGTGTGTGAGTACGTGTGTGTGAACGTGTGTATATGTGTGTGAATGTGTGTGGGGGCATGTGTGTGAGTGTATATGAGAGTGTGTGAGCACACGTGTGTGAGTGTATATAAGTGTGTGTCAATGTGTGAGTGTGGGCGTGTGTGAGTACATATGAGAGTGTGTGAGCGTGTATGTGTGAGCATGAGTGTGTGTGTGAGTGTGTGAGTGTGTGTGTTGGGAAATATGAAGGTGGGTGGGAATCTTGAAGATCAAGAATCAAATAAGATAAATATTTCCGAAGTTGTAATAAAGCTGCTCAATGGAAAAACCTGATTTAATTTACAAACATTCACCCCACACACTTCAGGAACAACTATTAAAGGAACTGAAGTGTACCCGGATTGCCTTTAACTTATGAATAATCAAACATTTGGGAGGAAAAGAGAAAGTACATTCCTAATATTATTTGATATAAAAGTACCCACTGTCTAAATACTAGAATCGGGTTACTCAATGTTGCACGTAGAAGAATATCAATTTAAACTATCAATTTTCTTCTATATAATTCACCCAAATTATATCAAACTGAAATTTTAAAAAATCCTTGTAACATTGAGTAGCATCAAGGTTTGGGGCAACCTTGAATCAAACAAATCTATGGCTGTCATTTTTCCAACAGCATGTGCTCACTCTGTGTCTCTGTCACATTTTGGTAATTCTCGTAATATTCCAAACATTTTCATTACTTATGATATATGGTGATCTGTGATGTTATTTACTATTGTAATTGTTTTGGGGCACCACAAACTGTGCCCACATGAGACAGCAAACTTGCTGGATAAATGCTGGATGTGTTCTGACTGCTCCACCAGCCAGCCCTTCCTCCATCCCTCTCCCTCTCTTTGGGCCTCTTTATTTTCGGAGACATAAGAACATTGAAATTAGGCCAATTCGTAACCCTACAATGGCCTCCAAGTGTTCGAGGGAAAGGAAGAATTGCAGGTCTTTCACTTTAGCCCAAAAGCTAGCAATGATTAAGCTTAGTGAGGAAGGCATGTGAAAAGCTGACATAGGCCAAGAGCGAGGCGTCTTGCACCGAACAGTTAGCCGAGTTATGGATGCCAAGGACAAGTTCGTGAAGGAAACTGAAATTGAGGCTCCAGTGAACCACAAGAAAGCACACAGTCCTACTGCTGAGAAGGAGAAAGTCTGAGCAGTCTGGACAGAAGATCAAACCAGTCACAATATTCCCTTAAGCCAAAGCCTAATCCAGAGCAAGGCCCTAACTCTCTTCAATTCTGTGAAGCCTGAGAGAGGTGAGGAAGCTGCAGAAGAAAAGCTAGAAACCAGCAGAGGTTGGTTCATGAGGTTTAGGGGAAGAAACCATCTCCGTAACATAAAAAGTGCAAGATGAAGCAGCAGGTGCTGATGGAGAAGCTGCAGCAAGTTCCCCAGGAGATCTGATTGAGACTGTCGATGAAGTTGGCCACACTAAACAACAGATTTTCAATGTAGACCAAGAGCTTTCTATTGGAAGAAGATGCCATCTAGGACTTTCCTAGCTAGTAAGCAGTCAATGTCTGGCTTCAAAGCTTCAAAGGACGGGCTGACTCTCTTGCTCAGGGATAATGCAGCTGGTGACTTTAAGTTGAAGCCAGTGCTCATTTGCTATTTTGAAAATCCTAGGGCCCTTAAGAATGATGCTAAATCTCCTCTGCCTGTGCTCTAGAAATGCAACAACAAAGCCTGGATGACAGCATGTCTGTTTACAACATGGTTTACTGAATATTTTAAGCCCACACTTAAGACCTACTGCTATTGCTCAGAAAAAAAGATTCTTTTCAAAATATTCCTGCTCATTGACAATGCACCTGGTCACCCAAGAGCTCTGACAGAGACACACAAAGAGATGAACGCTGTTTCCATGCCTGCTAACACAGCCTGCAGTCAGCAGTCTAAATTACAAGGAGTAATAAGACTTTCAAGTCTTATTTAAGAAATATTCTTTGGAAGGCTAGAGTTGCTCTGGACAGTGATTCCTCTGATGGATATAACGAAAAGTAAATTGAAAACCTCTGGAAAGGCTTCCCCATTCTTGATGCCATTAAGAACATCCGGGATTCATGGGAGGAGGTCAAAGTATCAACATGAACAGGAGTTTGGAGGATGTTGATTCCAATGCCCACAGGTTCAAGACCTCAGTGGAGGAAGGAGCTGCAGGTGTGGTGGAAACAGCAAGAGAATTAGGAGTGGAGCCTGAAGATGACTGAACTGCGGCAACTTCAGGATGAAACTCGAACAGATGAGGAGTTGCTTCTTACGGATGAGCAAAGAAAGTAGTTTCTTGAAATGGAATCCGCTCCTGGAGAAGATGCTGCGAACGTTGTGGAAATGGCAACAAAGGATTCAGAATGTTACGTCAACTTAGTTGATAAAGCCATGGCAGGATTTGAGAGATGAACTCCAATTTTAAAGGAAGTTCTACTGTGGGTAAAATGCTATTGAACAGCATTGCATGCTACAGAGAAACCTTTCACAAAAGGAAGGGCCAATCGATGGGGCAAACTTCACTGTTGTCTTATTTTAAGAAATCACCAAGACCACCCCAACCTTCAACAACAGCCACCCCCATCAGTCAGCAGCTGTCAACATCGAGGCAAGACCCACTAGGGAGAAGATGACGATCCACTGATGGCTCAGAGGATCCTTAGAATTTTGTTTGTTTGTTTTTTTTTTTAGCAATAAAGTATTTGTTTTAATGATCCACTGACGGCTCAGAGGATCCTTAGAATTTTGTTTTTTTTAGCAATAAATTATTTGTTTTAAAATTAATGTATGCACTTTTTTTAAGACTGAATGCTGTTGCACACTTAATGGACTCAACGTACCATGAACATCACTTTTATATGCACTGGAAACAAAAAACTAGTGGGACGTACTTTATTGTGATGTTCGCTTTATTGTGGTGGAGCTGAACCCACAACGTCTGTGGGATGTGGCTGCATAAACCTCTGTCATTGTCTGAGGGAAGAAGTTCAGGACCTCTCTTAGTTGTTTTACTGACCGTTGTGTCTGCAGTTTGTTGGCCTGGAGAAGAAAATGCGAGGTGTTATGGAAAATTAGATATTATCAATTTAATAATTTCTATCATATGTGAACACTGTTAAAACTTTGCAGTTAGTATCATTTCTGTAAAACATCAGTTGAAATTCTTCTACAGCTCCAGCATGACTCATTGAATAATATCAAAGGAGGAATGTGCTCTCTATATGCTTGCAAGAAATAAAATGTATGCAATTAGGATATTTTATAGGCTATCTCTGTAGACGACTGATGTCTGAAAAAAAATTTTGACTAGTTAATAAGCAGTATACACCTATTGATAGACCTTTATTGAGTCAACTTTTCCCTTTCCTATCATGTGATATACAAATACTATTTTCTAGCAGTGTTTTTAGTTCCAAATTAAGTGGAGTTACGATGAATAAAAATTAAGACTCCATAGTGTGAACCCATGTCATATTTTATTGTCAGAGTAAGCTATATGTTTTCCCATCTATATTTCAACCTGAAATTCATTTTCCTGGTTGAAAAGTAAGATCCAGGTTGTTTAAACTTTTTCTGAGCTATTGTGTTCTTAGTTCAATGCACAAAATTTTCATTTAATATTACAGACAAAAGCACTTTAAGCTGTGGGGGCTAACTCCCTCAGCATTTGAAATAAGTCCCCATGGTCATTAGTGATTAAGTGGCATGCAGGAAACAGTAAACTTCAGCGAAGGCCACACACACGGAACTAAGGCAGTGGGTGGGGTGAATTCAGAATCACAGGTCCAAAGCAGCTGGTCATTCTTGCTTGCAGAAATACACCAAACAAACAAGTATAAATACTCATTTGGGTATGGGTGGGGCAGGAGAAGACTCGAAAAACTAAAAACAAAAAGCAAGAATGGGTGAAAATGAAATGACAATAAACTAAAATTGGTACATGGTCTTTTTGACAAACACGTAGCTCTAACTTACCAGCATCTCTTTTTAGTTGGTCTGGCTGCTTTTTAATGGCACTGATACTTTTTAAAAAGGGCCAATTTGGCATGTTTTTATGAAAAGCAAATTTCATTGACTAATATTTTCTGCAGGGTTTAGGCCCTTGTAATTCACTTCTTGATTTTGATTTCTTTAATCTTTGCACCTTTGAAAGGCAAGTGTATTAGTCCATTTGCACACTGCTATAAATAAATACTTGAGACTAGGTAATTTAGAAAGGAAAGAAGTTTAATTGACTCACAGTCCGAATGGCTAGGAAGGCCTCAGGAAACTTACAGTCATGGTGGAAGGGGAAGAGGCACGTCTTACATGGTGGTAGGTGAGAGGGCACGAGCAAGAGCAGGAAAAACTGCCTGATAAAACCATCAGATCTCCAGAGAACTCACTCATTATCACGAGAACAGCATGGAGGAAACCTCCCTGTGATCCAATCACCTCCCACGTGGCCCCTCCCTAAACTTCCCTGTGATCCAATCGCCTCCCACGTTTCCCCTCCCTAAACCTCCCCATGATCCAATCACCTCCCATGTGGCCCCCCCCAAGCCTCCCCGTGATCCAATCACCTCCCACGTGGCCCCTCCCTAAACCTCCCCGTGATCCAATCACCTCCCATGTGGCCCCTCCCTTAATGTGGGGATTATGGGGATTACAATTGGAGATGAGTTTTGAGTGGGGAACACAGAGCCAAACCATATCAGCAAGTAATTAGATTTTTACATATGAGAAGTTGGTAGATGAGGCAGAGGAATGAAGAATTGTAAATTGACATATACCCCAACAGACCCTTATCCCAATCCTCACTTTCCAGAGCAATGCTATGTAATATATTTTCAAAAAGTTAGATCATGCCTACATGTGTAAAGGAAAATTGAAATATGATACAACTGTTTTTATGATCGAGACACACATCTCATATTTATCTGAAAAGGAAAAACAGCAAATTTATTTTGCTTAAATTTTGTACTTTATTGATTCATTTTGCTTATACTGTGGTTTTATGTTTGTAAATCAGTTAGCTGAAAAACTTAAATATAGAATTTATAATATAAATACATATTATGTAAATTATGTAATATAAAAACATGCTTTTTGGATGCTCTTTGCGTTTTTGTGTTTAATTAAGAACAAGGCTGGCCAGGTGCGGCGGCTCACGCCTGTAATCCCAGCACTTTGGGAGGCTGAGGCCAGCAGATCACGAGGTCAGGAGATCGAGACTGTCCTGGCTAACACGATGAAACCCCGTCTGTACTAAAAATACAAAAAATTAGCCTAGCGTTGTGGCGGGCGCCTGTAGTCCCAGCTACTCGGGAGGCTGAGGCAGGAGAATGGTGTGAACCTGGGAGAAGGAGCTTGCAGTGAGCCCAGATTGCGTCACTGCACTCCAGCCTGGGCGACAGAGTGAGACTCCATCTCAAAAACAAAAACAAAAACAAAAAAAACAAGGCTATCCAAAAAAATGGCATATTTGGGTAATTACTTTAAAAATAACTGGAGAGCTCACTAATTACTGGGCCTGTGCTGGGCCCTTCCAGGTAAATCTCGTTCTCATCGTTACCTGTTAGCTGTGCTGAGTGCACCGACGTGCTGCCAGGGCCATCTGAACACGTTTCCAAATTCCAGCTCCTTGCTGAGAACTGTTATTAAATTCGTATTGGAATTAGTTGGAATTGTTTTCCTCCTAGTCACGTGGCATTGGGTTTTACAAAGACTTTATAAACACAGACATGTTAGCTACTCTTACTCCACGTAAAACACACATGTTGGTCATATCAAGGCAGAGAGATAATTTAGTTGCTATTATTTTGTCACAATGCATCAATTTCAAAGAGAATTAACATACTATCCGTTGAGATGTGTTGAAATTCACCACATCTCAAATGCATTTGTGCTGAAAATCCGCCAGCGGGTTTTCTGGCCTCTGCCTTTGCTGCTGGACTTGTATCTTTGACAGAGCTTTTCTGCTACTTTTCCCTTATTCTCTTCTCTCATCTAAGGCTCTACTTAGTATTTTTAGGATGTTGTCATTAATCAACTGTCTTTAGGTGTAATTTCAGCATTAAACGTTAAAGGCTCTGTGATGCGTTGCTGTGTTTTCGAGCGAGCGAGGGAACAGCCTCAGCCCTCGAGTGGCCCAGCCTCATCTAGACCGGCGTTAGGGGACTCTTCCGGGAGCTCACTTTCTGGATTTGCCTAAAATCGAAATGCACGTTGAATTCTCATTATAGAACCATCCAGCACTCACCACTCCTGCCTTTTCGATGAGCGTGTCCCGCGAGCTTGCCGTCCAGGGAACGTCTAGACCTCAGTGAGGTGGCTCTGGGCGAAGGCATGGTCTCCGAATGATTCCAGGAGGACAGGCCCCAAGGAAATGCAGCCCGCCTGGGCAGGAAGGGAGGCGTGAGGGTTTCACGTCATAAATTCCCCGAGAACTAACGGGTCTCGGGCTAAGTTTTCTTTTTTCTCTTCCCTGTGGTGTACTTCTCTGGGGGAGACGGTGTGTTGAAATGCTGAGAGCAGGATATGGTTTATGCACGGGAGTGCCTTGCTTTCCATCAGTGCCTCCCGACACGCCTGGCTGCCCCTGGTAATGTGTGGTGGGCACAACGAGGCTCTCCTGGCCTGCAGAAGTGGCCTGTGGAGGGATATAGGTGTACGCTGTGGGACAGGCTGTGTGTGTCGCGCTGCAAGGACAGCCCCCATCATGTGTGCGGTGTGGCTGCTGGGAACCCCGAGAGACAGAATCCACAGGCTGCTCCCCTGCCTGGTGGAGCTAGCAGAAATTTTGGGAGAAAATGCCCATTTGGTAAAAAAATCCCTGGAAGCAGCAAGCAATTATGTTTTGTAAAAACATCTATTCAGCCAGGTGTGGTGGCTCATGCCTATAATCCCAGCAGTTTGGAAGGCTGAGGTGGGAGGATTGCTTGCGGCCAGGAGTCTGAGACCAGCTTGGACAATGTAGTAAGACTCTGCTTCTACAAAAAACAATAAAAATAAAAGTGGTGGGTGTGATGACACACACCTGTCGTCCCAGGTATTTGGGAGGCTGAGGTGGGAGGATTGCTTAAGCCCAGGAGTTGGAGGCTGTAGTGAGCTATGACTGCACCCCTGCAGTCCAGCCTGGGCGGCAGAGGAAGACTCTGTCTTAAAAAATAAATAAATAAAAACACATTTTAATTTCAAACTTTTTCTTTTCCTTGCAAGCTTAAAAAGCTTACGTATGTAGTATTATCTCCCTGGATATAAACTCTGGAATATTGATAGAATAACTAGTTGTGACTTTTAATTATTACTACAGTTCGACATCAACTGTTTGGTCTCATCTTATTTCACAATAGTAAAGAGTTTTTTATTTTGGCCAGGCACGGTGGCTCACGCCTGTAATCCCAGCACTTTGGGAGGCCGAGGTGGGCAGATCACTTGAGGTCAGGAGTTTGAGACCAGCCTGACCAACATGGAGAAACCCCATCTCTACTAAAAATACAAAAGTTAGCTGGGTGTGGTGGCGGGCACCTGTAATCCCAGCTACTCGGGAGGCTGAGGCAGGAGAATCACTCGAACCTGGAAGGCGGAGGTTGCAGTGAGCCGAGATCGCACCACTGCATTCCAGCCTGGGCGACAGAGTTAGACTCTGTCTGAAAAAAAAAAAAAAAAAAAAGAGTTTTTAATTTTAATGCAAAAAGTCAAGATTTATGTGCTAGCGATTACTACCTGGCTGCAAGAACTCTGGGGCACCTTTCTTATTCAGCCAAGGTCCTCTGTGCTGTGTGGGCCTGTGTCCTGCGAGTGAGAACAATATGAAATGCTGTGGAAGGATCCGCGGTGGGAAATTAGGAATGACATGCTTAAGATAAAGGAGTGCAGCCACTGGAACCGTGTCTGATGAAGACTTAGAGTGATCGTGAAGCCTCACGCACTGCTTATCCACCCTGCCACTCCGCCACTGCGAGCCAACGGTGGTGTAATCATTTATTTGGAAACTGCAGCTTGGTACAGTGAGAAAGAGCCTCGGGCAGGACTGTGACAGGCACGGCAGACAGAGAGGAAGGCGAGGACCGGATGTGCTTCTCCCGAAGGGCACAGCCACTGGCAGTAACCAGGCAGCAGCAAGTGTGGTTGTCGAGTTGCTTCTCTGCTGGGCTCACGCGGATCCTGTTTGGTTTTTATGAGTTGAGTTATTTGAATGTACTACAGGTGATTTTTTTTTTTTTTTTGAGAGAGAATCTCTCTCTGTCACCAAGGCTGGAGTGCAGTGGTGTGATCTTGGCTCACCGCAACCTCCACCTTCTGGGTTCAAGTGATTCTCCTGCCTCAGCCTCCCAAGTAGCTGGGATTACAGGTGCCCACCACCACGCCAGGCTAATTTTTGTATTTTTAGTAGAGATGGGGTTTCACCATGTTGGCTAGGCTGGTCTTGAACTCCTGACCTCAGGTGATCCATCCATCTCAGCTTCCCAAAGTGCTGGGATTACAGGCGTGAGCCACTACACCCAACCAGGTGATAACTTTTTCTCATGCTAGCCGTTATCTTGTTATCTTCTGCTTTTATCAGCTTTTCATTATTCATGAGGCAGCCTTGTTCTTCTAGAACACTGGCCTTCAAGGATGCTTGGGCAGTGCTGTCCGAGTGCTGAGTGCTCCGCTCCTGGCCTCCCTCCTGTGGACCAGGCTCCTCTCAGTGGGCGTGAACCCCCGACAGATCCAGGGCCAGATGCTGCTGCCTGTTCTCTGCTGGCCCCCAACAAGATGGAGCAGTGCCCTGGTACTCCCTGGCCCCTGGCTTTTTAGCTTTAGGCCTCGGGAGGCCCTGCCGGGCGGGGCTGAGTACCGGCAAGCAGAGGTGTCTCCACTGGCTTCTGGTCTGGGCAGCATCACAGTGGACCTGGGGAAGCAGAGCTTCCTTCTTTCAGGTTGAGAACCGACTGCGTTTGGAGGCAAACGGAGGCAGGCACGAGGGTTCTGGAAATGAAGACCAGGTCCATGGACGCTCAGGCTGCCTTTCAGCGACTTCTAATTGTTGGACACCCCAGAGAATTCTACATCTGGCCACAGATGACAGAGTGGGCAGCCTGGGGTGGCTGGAGCCTGTTACGTGATTGTCCCTATGGGCAAACGCAGTGGATGTTACATTCAGATGTTCTTTAGCAGCCGAGTGCTAAAACACAGGCCTCCCTGGTGGCAGGCGATGGCAAGGTTTGCACACCGAGCCTTTGGCACGTGAGAAAGCTAGTGTTGCATTCGTCTGTCCACACTGATCTTAGAGTTTTTTTAATTTTTATTTTTGAGACAAGATCTCACTCTGTAGCCCAGGCTGGAATGCAGTGGTGTGAACTCAGCTCACCGCAGCCTCAACCTCCTGGGCTCAAATGATCCTCCCACCTCAGCCACCTGAGAAGCTGGGACTACAGTCATGCACCACCACGTCCAGCTAATTTTTGAAATTCTTTTGTAGAGACAGGGTCTCCTTATGTTGCCCAGACTGCTGGACTCAACAACCCTCCTGTCTCAGCTTCCCAAAGTGTTGGGATGACAGGCGTGAGCCACCGTGCCTGGATATCTGAGGGTGTCCAGGCAGTTTGCTCGTAGCGGCCACATCCACAGGGTGTCGGTGACATCATGCTACTTACATACAGCAGAAAAATTGATCATGGAATCTGGGCACACTGAAACCATCCATAAAAATGGATGATCTTTATTTTGATTTCAGGTAGTGACATGGTTTGGATGTGTCCCCACCCAAATCTCATCTTGAGTTGTAGCTGCCATAATCCCCATGTGCCATAGGAGGGGCCAGGTGGGAGGTCACTGAATCATGGGGGTGGTTATCCTCATGGTGTTCTCGTGATAGTGAGTGAGTTCTCATGAGATCTGATGGTTTTATAAGGGGCTTCCCCCCATTCACTCTGCACTTCTCCTTGCTGCCGGCATGTGAAGAAGGATGTGTTTGCTTCCACTTCCACCATAATTGAGGCCTCCCCAGCCATGTGGAACTGCGAGTTGGTTAAACCTCATAAATTACACAGTCTTGGGTATTTCTTCATAGCAGTGTGAAAACAGACCCATGCAGGTGGTATATGAAGTCTGCATGGAGCTGAGGATAATGAACAGGGAAGTTGAGGAGAGTTTTCAGCATCAGGGTGGCTTTGGAGATATGGCTGGAGCCCACTGGGTGTGGGCACCTGAGATACAGTTGGACAGAAGGGGTCAGATAAATCACCCAGCTTCCTTGCCCAAGAGGAACCAAGGGAAGGGACGAAAGCCACTTGCGGAGGCTGTTCTCACCAGAATCCCTGTCTCTGTTGGCCTCGGCCACCCTGGAGGCACCAGGACCTTTTGTTGGGATTAGGAGCTTGCCCATACATGTCTTTGGAAAGTCAAGATAATTGTGCAGTTTTATCTCTATTTTGCAGCTGATGTTTAAAATACAGCAAATATGAGAAAGATTTGACTTTTTAGAGTGTGATTCTAATAGACTTTCCCAGATTTGATGTCTATCTAAGACAAGCAATAAAAGATTGAGCAACGGAGTCATATTATCCAATGGCTCTCTTCAGCTAGGGGGCTGCAGACCCTGCGTTTGCTCAGGCCAAATTCATTCAAACATTAACTGATTAGTCTTCATTGTGCGCGGTATTCTCTAGAATCGTGACTTGTTGGTGAAAGCTGGGACATAATTTGGACTCTCAGACCGAGTTCAAAATTGACCATTGACTTAGCAGTCTTTAAGGTGCCATGAACAGTGCAGGGCACTTCAGGCACCCCTGGAGCAGCTCTGTTACTTAATGGGCGAAGACACGTTTTGGCGAGATTTGCCGATCCGCTCTCGGCCACACAGCGTGCCACATCCTCTGCGTGTTGTTGATGATGATGAGGATGACGGCCTTGGAAAACCACAGCTTTGGAGCTGAGCTTTCAGAGTGGGCTGAGGCCCTTGTGGGAACGAGGGAGGCCTGCATTCCCCAGGTGATGCCTCACACCGGTTGTCCAAAGTCTTTTACCAGCACCTGCTGTGTAGAAAGCGTACACACTTGGGTGGCTTAAAAACAGTTCTTAGGGCCAGAAGTCAAAACCAGGGTGTGAGCAGGGCCGTGCTCTCCTGAAGGCTCAGGGGAGTCTGCTCCAGGGCCCTCTCCAGCTTCTGGCAGAGGCCGGCAATCTTGGTGCCCCTCAGCTGCAGACGTGCCACCCCAGGCCTTGCTTCTATCCCCATATGGCCACCTTCCCTGGGCGTCTGTGTCCTCTTCTTATAAAGACACCGAGTCCCATGGGAGCAGGCCACTTTCACGGCCTCATCTTAATTTGATTACATCTGCCAAGGTCTTGTTTCCAAATAAGGCCACATTCAGAGGCTAAGGTTTAGGACTTGAGCACATCTTTCTTGGGGGACACATTCCCAAAAGGAAGAATATTGCACACATAATTACACTGGTGAACAGAGTACCTCAGTTCGTACATACGACAGTGCGATGTGATGGGTGGAACTGGGCTGCAGTTTAGAAGCTCAATGATTTTTGCCAAAGAAGAGCACTTGTGTCCTGAAGAAGATGACAGACGCCACATGGACCGCGTGTAGTGTAGATTGTTTGCATTCAGAACCATGCACTGTGGTGTGTCTATAATGTCCACTGTGAGAGTGCCATTGTGTGGCGTGTAGTGTAGATTGTTTGCATTCAGAACCATGCACTGTGGTGTGTCTATAATGTCCACTGTGAGAGTGCCATTGTGTGGCGTGTAGTGTAGATTGTTTGCATTCAGAACCATGCACTGTGGTGTGTCTATAATGTCCACTGTGAGAGTGCCATTGTGTGACGCGTAGTGTAGATTGTTTGCATTCAGAACCATGCACTGTGGTGTGTCTATAATGTCCACTATGAGAGTGCCATTGTGTGGCATGTAGTGTAGGTTGTTTGCATTTAGAACCACGCGCTGTGGTGTGTCTATAATGTCCGCTGTGAGAGTGCCATTGTGTGGCGTGTAGTGTAGGTTGTTTGCATTCAGAACCATGCGCTGTGGTGTGTCTATAATGTCCACTATGAGAGTGCCATTGTGTGACGCGTAGTGTAGATTGTTTGCATTCAGAACCATGCGCTGTGGTGTGTCTATAATGTCCACTGTGAGAGTGCCATTGTGTGGCGTGTAGTGTAGGTTGTTTGCATTCAGAACCACGCGCTGTGGTGTGTCTATAATGTCCACTATGAGAGTGCCATTGTGTGGCGTGTAGTGTAGATTGTTTGCATTCAGAGTCAGGCACTGTGGTGTCTATAGTGTCCACTATGAGAGTGCCATTGTGTGGCGTGTAGTGTAGATTGTTTGCCTTTAGAACCACGCGCTGTGGTGTGTCTATAATGTCCACTATGAGAGTGCCATTGTGTGGCGTGTAGTGTAGATTGTTTGCCTTTAGAACCACGCGCTGTGGTGTGTCTATAATGTCCACTATGAGAGTGCCATTGTGTGGCGTGTAGTGTAGGTTGTTTGCATTCAGAACCACACGCTGTGGTGTCTATAATGTCCACTATGAGAGTGCCATTGTGTGGCGTGTAGTGTAGATTGTTTGCCTTTAGAACCACGCGCTGTGGTGTGTCTATAATGTCCACTATGAGAGTGCCATTGTGTGGCGTGTAGTATAGATTGTTTGCATTCAGAACCACACGCTGTGGTGTCTATAATGTCCACTATGAGAGTGCCATTGTGTGGCGTGTAGTGTAGGTTGTTTGCATTCAGAACCACGTGCTGTGGTGTGTCTATAATGTCCACTATGAGAGTGCCATTGTGTGGCGTGTAGTGTAGGTTGTTTGCATTCAGAGTCACGCACTGTGGTGTGTCTATAATGTCCACTATGAGAGTGCCATTGTGTGGCGTGTAGTGTAGGTTGTTTGCATTCAGAACCACGCACTGTGGTGTGTCTATAATGTCCACTATGAGAGTGCCATTGTGTGGCGTGTAGTGTAGGTTGTTTGCATTCAGAACCACGCGCTGTGGTGTGTCTATAATGTCCACTATGAGAATGCCATTGTGTGATCGCCTGTGGCTGGTGCCACAGGAGTCACACCCCGGGCCCCAGGTTTTGGGGTCATCCAGGACAGTCCTTGGCCCTGCCAGGTTCTGGGGATGTCGGAGCACCTGGTGGTCACCTGACAGCCATCGTGCCATGAGAGTTGAAGGTGCCAGGGCTGCTTTAGGCTCAGGACTGGGTCTGTGTCTCTCCATCAGTTTCACCTGGATGTTGGTGTTGGACTCCGGTGAGGCTGTTGTAACAAAATGCATAGGCAGAGTGGCTCATGAGCAGTGGGCCTTTATTCTCCAGCACTCTGGGGCTGGAGGTCCGAGACCAGGGGCCGGCACAGTGCCGCTCCGGGGAGGACTCTTCCGGGTTGTGTCCTTGCGTGGAAGGATGGGGCTGAGGGCTCCTCTGGGGCCTCTTTTCTAAGGGCATTAATGCCGTCCACACGGGCTCCCATCTCCGGACCTCGTCACCTCCCCAAGGCCCCACCTGCTAAGATCACCGCCTTGGGGGTGATGATGTCAACGTGGGAATTTTGGGGGCAACAACATTCAGTCCATTTCAACCGGGAACGGGACAAAGCCATCGAGCTGCCCAGATGTGTTCAGCTACAAAGCAAAAGACTGGATTATGAGCTGAGCAGTGAGAGTCACTCGCTGAGAGGGAAATGCCAGCAAGGAGGATGCAAAGAGACCCCGTCACGAGAAAAACAGGGCAGCAAGAGCATTTTTCCGATTCACCTGGAGGCAGGAAGGGGAAATCCGTGCCTGGTCGGGGTCTGGCACCCAGCGAGGATGCTGTTGCTTCTTCATGAGTTACTAAAGTCAATCCTGCTGTTTCCCGTTCCGTGTAGCGCTGTCTCATCCTGCAGTGAGCCACGTGTCCACGTGATAGTGGGACGTGTAACAGGATGCCGCGGGGCCCTGGCAGGGCGTGCATGGAGGGAAACACATGTTTATGTAGCTAATTCTTTCCATAGCTATCTTAGAACAGGGAGAGGTTAAATGTACTGGTTTAGTGTGATTGTATTAATTTTATAAACGTGATGAATAAATCATGATGTGCTGCTGTGCCAAAGTTGACCTAAAGAGCTCAATGATTACAGTGACGTCTATGGCAAGGGTCATGGTTCTGATCTATCACATGGGATTTCTGTGCTAACTTCCCCGGCCCACACCGGCGTTGCTTTCTCCACGGTCAGCTAGGGCTCAGGGTGTGCCTCCCATAAGAAACTACAGGTGCCTGCTGCAAGGACACTCAGCAGCAAGACACGCCCCACAGGGCAGAACGAAGACCAGGTCAGGGTTCCTTCTGGGATGTCAGACAATTGCTCAGAGACCCAGGCTGGTGCGGGATGGTGGCTGCCTCTCTCTCAGCCCGGCTATTCTGAGCCCTGAGCCCTGGCCTTTGTCTTCTCTTCCAGCGAGGCCGGCAGACCCCAGCTCCTCCTCGGGTGTGACTTCCAACCTGCACCGGCGTTTTATCATCACAATACTGATCTCCAGCAGACGAAATAGATCCAGAATTCTCAGTTCTCATCCCCATCCCATGCCAAGTGAGAAAATTTAGGGCAAAACCAGAGCCTGTTTTCTACCAGACATAATTTTAGAAAGTTCTACAATGGGATTTTCCTAAATGTAAGGAATAAGGCAAAGCAGGACGTGTTTTCAGTGTGAGGACTGGCGAGTGCACTGCCTGTTTAAGATGCTACACTGGGCTGGGAGTTATGCAGCAGCGAGGTTAGCCTGGTTTTGCTGTTGCTGTTCAGTGAGATGCAAAAGCACAATAGAAAGACTGAAAGCCGTTACAGAGGAAATGGTCCCATCCATCTGCCCTTTCACGCGGTCGTCTTTTCATCATCGGCGTGCGTGGAGATTACAGGAGTGGTGGAGGAACCATTTATTATTATTTTCTGTTTCATAATTCAACCTCATACTGCAAGGGACGGAGACAGGGTTTTTATAGGTGGCACTGAGTTTAGTGTTTTTCCTATAAAATAATTTCCACAAATTTAGCTTCAGGCTCTCATTCTGATATAGGAGCCCTGATTCAGAATTCGTTTTTTGGACATCCATAAAATGCACAACCCTCTGACTGACGAAACCCTCTCGCCATGATTGCGGCCGCACCGTGCTGCTGGCTGCCCTGCCTGGCCAGCTCCCTTCTCTGCCCACCATCTCCTTCACACCTGTCCCTCCACTGTCAGCTCAGGCGTTCATTCTTTATAGAAGCGCCCCTGCCTCTGTGGCTACCTGTGTCCCAGCAGCAGGTGTGCGTCTCAGCCCCCCGGCGTCCGCAGGTGGGGGGTAGGTGGTCGCTTCTCACCAGGCCCTAGCAACCTCAGGGCAGGGGTGGCAGTTGTTCACTTCTGTGTCCTCCACACTCGCACACAGGAGGAGCTCTGGTGGCCACTGCTGCTGTGGGGTAACACGTGCTACCATGTCCCTGGCACACAGGACCGTCTGACTGTGAGAAATGGCAGCTCCTCCTCCTCCTCTCTTCTCCTCCTCCCTCCTCCATTCTCTTCCTCCCTCCTCCTCCTTCCTCCTCCCTCCTCCTCCTTCCTCCATCCTCTTCCTCTCTCCTCCTTCTCCCTCCTCCATCCTCCTCCTCTCTTCTCCTCCTTCCTCCTCCCTCCTCATCCTCTTCTTCCCTCCTCCTCCTTCCTCTGTCCTCTTCCTCTCTCCTTCTCCCTCCTCCCTCCTCCTCCTTCCTCTTCCTCCATCCTCCTCCCTTTTCCTCCTCCCTCCCTCGCCCTCCCTCCCCTCCTCCCTCCTCCTTCCTCCCTCCCCCCTTCCCTCCTCCCTCCTCTTCCTCCCTTTTCCTCCTCCCTCCCTTTCCCTCTTCCTCCCTCCCCTCCTCCCTCCTCCTCCTTCCTCCATCCTCTTCCTCTCTCTCCCTCCTTCTCCCTCCTCCTTCCTCTTCCTCCATCCTCCTCCCTTTTCCTCCTCCCTCCCTCGCCCTCCCTCCCCTCCTCCCTCCTCCTTCCTCCCTCCCCCTCTTCCCTCCTCCTCCTCCCTCCTCTTCCTCCCTTTTCCTCCTCCCTCCCTTTCCCTCTTCCTCCCTCCCCCTCCTCCCTCCTCTTTCACCATCCTCCTCCTCCCTTTTCCTCTTCTCTCCTCCTCCCTCCCCCTCCTCCCTCCTCCTCTCCCCTTCTCCTCCCTCCTCCTCTCTCCTCCTCCTCCCTCCTCCTCCCTTCCTTTCCCCTCTTCTCCCTCTTTTTCTGTAAATCCGCTCCGAAAACTGATCAGTAATGACAAGGATCAAGCTGCAGGTACAAGATTCATGTATTTATGTATTTTTCCCAATTTAGTCTCTTCCCAAGGTCATCTTTGATTCTACTTTTTAAAGTAGATGGCTAAACTTTTAGGAAACTAGAGAAAAAGTACAGCTATTTTAAATTTGTTTTAATCGAATGATAATGGAATGGTCTAATTTCTTTTCTTTAAAATGTGCTTTTAAAGCTCATCCAATTTTTCTTAAGTTCCTCAGTGTTTATGGTGATGATCCCTTTAGAAAACTCGAACTGGCCTGATCTTTGAATTCCTTGACCAAATGAGCAAAAATGCTGGCTTTTGTGATAAAAGCAACAGTAGCCCGGGATAAAGCACAAGCCAGTTCACTTACAAACACGAATTCCCTACATACCACCAGAGAGGGCTACGGGGGAGACAAGCTTCACTGAAGATCATGGGAGACTTCCTTGCTGAAATTCCACATCATTTCTTCAAGAATCATTGACCTCACAAAGAACAAAACACAAACAAAAAACCCTCCAAATACAAAGTTAAAGACAATATAGTTGTTTTCTTTATTTTTATTCCCATGTAAGAAAGACATGGTAAGTGGGAAAACCAATGAATGATTTTGGCATATTCCACATAATACAAAAGTAGTAAATTTATGCTCTCACAATGAACATACAAAAGAAATGAGAAGAAAATAAAATATAAGGAATGTTTAGACTCAATAATGCAAAACGGCTTAGGAGTGATTCTATTTGTTAGTTCTCTGATCTAGCATTTATAAGTGCAAATATTTTCACACAGTCAGATTTGCCTCTCTCCCCTCATTATTACTTCAGGGAATGATGTAAATGACGGCATCTGAAGTAATCAGAAATCTTCTTTCTCTTCACGGTGCACGTTGTTCACATATAAATGACTCACATCAACTCAGGCATAGTCCTTAGCATAGAGCGCTGGCCTGTTTTATGTAGACACGCGTTTCTCTGTTTTTCTTCACAGCTAGATTCTTGCTTTGACGGTGATGACTTCTGCACTAAGATGAAAGATGGATTGACTCCTGGCTCCATGTTAGGCCAGCCTGGACATTGTTCTGGGGTTTTGGTTCAATTTGAGTCATTAAAGGAAAAAAATCCTCTGCAGCAATGTTATTATGTGATAACAGAAATACTTGTAATAACTAGATAATTTTAAGAACCTAAGTTCATCCGTCTGTTAATCTCAGCTGTGATTAAGGAGGCAACCCTAAAGCCCATTATTCCTAATGACAAGACCAAGCAGGCTTAAAGCATTAGCCGGCGGAGGCCACAGAGACGGATGCTGAAGGGTATCAGCAGTCCCGGCCACAATTGAGGGATTGTTCCGTCCTCCATACAACAAAAGTGATACAAAAGAATGACACCCTCGCTAGAGTCCATTTCCTCGTATAATCACACAAAATGATTTTTCTTAAATATGATAATAAATCACAGCAAAAAATCAATGTGGCAGGGCCCAACTGCTGTGGCCTGATAACGCATCAATCAATATTTAGTATTTAGATTTTAATTAATACATAGCTGTGCAGAGGCTGTTTAAGAGAGAAATATTATCTTAGATAAAAATTCCGGCACTGTTAGCATGCAAAAGTTGTTGCTCATATCTGTCATTGATCAATCTGCTGGAGTTGTGATTAAAAACCCTCGAAAATATCAGACCAGAGGGTGAAAGAGATTGAACCAAAAAAAAAAAAAAAAGAACGTCGCGGGCCTGTTTGCCTAGAAAATGGCTCGAGATGCTGGAGAGTCGGCAAGGCCGCTGCAGCCTGCCAGGCAAGAGAGTCTGTTTCACACACATGGATACGGAATTTAGGAGCTGGTGGAGACATAGCCTGAGGCCTGTGTCACTGGGTCAGAACCCGAGAATTCTAAATGCATAACCCCGATTCCCTCCATCCCTTCCTCCCGTCTTATTAGATATAGTTTTGGAAGAAAGTTTTCCCTTGATGAGAAAGTATTTAAAAATAATTTTATTTTATTTTATTTTTTAGTAGAGATGGGGTTTCAGCATGTTAGCCAGGCTGGTCTAGAACTCCTGGCCTCAAGTGATCCACCCACCTTGGCCTCCCAAAGTGCTGAAGTTACAGGCGTGAAACACTGCACCTGGCTAAAAATAATTTTACTGTTGGGAGATCCACATCTTTTCAGAGATGCTCTTAATTTCTTGCATTTCCTTTGACATATGAATACATGGGCTATTCAAATTGAAACTGGAAATAGGTGGGCTGAGATTTCCCTTTCCAAATCTCGAGGAGGACAGTGCGTTCCCTCGATGCGGTTTGCACACTGTCTTCCTTGCTTCTCAGCCGGCCTCTCTCCCTCACTGCCCATCACCTCATATCTTAGTTCCCACGACCTTATGTGAACCAGGAGTTTACAAAACCAATCCCCAGGGAAATGACTCTTCTTTTGGTGTCCCCAACCCTTGATATTTACCAGGTGTTTTATCAAGTAGAAAATGTTTCTTTGCTCTTTCGGGTCAGGTGACACAAAGACAAGCAGTGAAGACGGAACGCCCGTTTTTGAAGCTTCTTGGGAAGAGGGTGTAAGACAATGATGCTAAGTCCTTTTGGGAGTATCTGGTGCTTCTTATGGCTTTCTTTTAAATTAGTTCCCTTGCTGGGTCTTCTCCTTTCTCTGTTGATTTTACCTTTTGGTGTCCTCTTTCCCGCTCACATAGAGAGTGAGCTGCAGCCTCTGGCAGAATCGCTAAGTCTAGTGTTCTTTAGGATGACCTCCCGATGCAGCAAACCCAAGGTCAAGGGGAAATTCACCCACGTAGGCCAGGTTGGATGGGTCTAGAGAGGAGAGCGAGTTCTCCAAGCTTCTTTCCCTGATGTCTTCTTGAAGGCGTGCTGGATTCCTCCTTCCGTATCTTCACATCGCGTGTGACTTGGTGCAAAACTCAATGGGTGCCCACGTGGGAAAGAGGGCTGCTTCCTGGTGGCCCACGCTGTCCGTGTCCCCTGGCTGTCATGGCAAACAGAAGAAGGAAAAGGCGTTTCAAGACCATTGAGTCGATGCCAGGAGGATTTTCCAAGCAGGGTTCTTATCTAGGAGGATGTGAATTGAGGATTTTGGCAAAAACAGAAACCTTAGAAGGTTGAAGTGATTTGTTCTCAGTGGAAGAGAAGGAAAGTTTCTCCCGAGCCAGTGCTAATGTTGAGGCAAAGAGTTAAACAAACAGAAGCAAGAAAAAGCACTTAGGAACTCCTGCAGAACCCTGGAGACATGGCACGACGTGCCTACATTTCCAGGTCGTTTCCCATCATTGGGAACCCTGAGAGGCCCTTGGTTGTGGCCAATGGCCATGAAAAGTGACAACAAATTGGTTTCTGAGAGTCAAAGGACAGTAGGATTATTGGGTAATGGGGGTCCCTGGTGGAATGTGGTTTCAGGGAAGGTGGCCTCGATCCACCAGGCTTCTTCACCAAAGTTCCAAGTGGAATGTTCCAAGCTGGGGAATGTAGCCAGAGGAGCACCATGGAGGAGCAGGGAAGTGCCTGGGCTTATAGGTATTGCGGTACTGCAGGATCAAAGGTCTACCTTCTCGCCTAATCATTCTGCCTCCAGGACTTTCTCCTGTGGAAATAATCAGATAAGCACAGACATTTGTGTATGAAGAGACTCCCTGCAGTAAAGCAACAACAGAAACAACCCTTACCATGCGACAACTAAATACTCCGCCGTGGAGGAGTGCTTCGTGTGAGGCACTGTGTAAAATAAAGTCTGTAGAACACAGACTGTAAAATACAGTCGCCGAGGTCATCATGTTCAGAAGAATCCTCAGTGACACTGGGGGAAATCTCAATTCTGTGAAAGAAACAGCGACAGTGCCTGGAAAATTAAGAAAAAATTCATACGTGTTTTTGGGACGTGTCCTCACGTTTCATTTGAAGCAGAAAGGGAGAACTCAGGTTTGCAGGCTGTGGTTAGGGTCGATTCTCTGCTATCCCCAAGCTCAGGTTTGCAGGCTGTGGTTAGAGTCGATTCCTGCTATCCCTGAGCTCAGGTTTGCAGGCTGTGGTTAGAGTGGATGCTCCGCTATCCCTGAGCTCAGGTTTGCAGGCTGTGGTTGGGGTCGATTCTCCGCTATCCCCGAGCTCAGGTTTGCAGGCTGTGGTTGGGGTCGATTCCTGCTATCCCCGAGCTCAGGTTTGCAGGCTGTGGTTAGAGTCGATTCCTGCTATCCCCGAGCTCAGGTTTGCAGGCTGTGGTTAGGGTCGATTCCTGCTATCCCCGAGCTCAGGTTTGCAGGCTGTGGTTAGAGTCGATTCCTGCTATCCCTGAGCTCAGGTTTGCAGGCTGTGGTTAGAGTCGATTCCTGCTATCCCCGAGCTCAGGTTTGCAGGCTGTGGTTGGGGTCGATTCTTCGCTATCCCCGAACTCAGGTTCGCAGGCTGTGGTTGGGGTCGATTCCTGCTATCCCCGAGCTCAGGTTTGCAGGCTGTGGTTAGAGTGGATTCTCTGCTATCCCCAAGCTCAGGTTTGCAGGCTGTGGTTAGAGTGGATGCTCCGCTATCCCCGAGCTCAGGTTTGCAGGCTGTGGTTGGGGTCGATTCCTGCTATCCCCGAGCTCAGGTTTGCAGGCTGTGGTTAGAGTCGATTCCTGCTATCCCCGAGCTCAGGTTTGCAGGCTGTGGTTGGGGCTGATTCTCCGCTATCCCTGAGCTCAGGTTTGCAGGCTGTGGTTAGGGTCGATTCTCTGCTATCCCCGAGCTCAGGTTTGCAGGCTGTGGTTGGGGCTGATTCTCCACTATCCCCGAGCTCAGGTTTGCAGGCTGTGGTTAGAGTGGATTCTCCGCTATCCCCGAGCTCAGGTTTGCAGGCTGTGGTTAGGGTCGATTCCTGCTATCCCCGAGCTCAGGTTTGCAGGCTGTGGTTGGGGCTGATTCTCCGCTATCCCTGAGCTCAGGTTTGCAGGCTGTGGTTAGAGTCGATTCCTGCTATCCCCGAGCTCAGGTTTGCAGGCTGTGGTTGGGATGGATTCTCCGCTATCCCCGAGCTCAGGTTTGCAGGCTGTGGTTGGGGCTGATTCTCCGCTATCCCCAAGCTCAGGTTTGCAGGCTGTGGTTAGAGTGGATTCTCCGCTATCCCCGAGCTCAGGTTTGCAGGCTGTGGTTGGGGTCGATTCCTGCTATCCCCGAGCTCAGGTTTGCAGGCTGTGGTTGGGGCTGATTCTCTGCTATCCCCAAGCTCAGGTTTGCAGGCTGTGGTTAGAGTGGATTCTCCACTATCCCCGAGCTCAGGTTTGCAGGCTGTGGTTGGGGTGGATTCTCCACTATCCCCGAGCTCAGGTTTGCAGGCTGTGGTTAGAGTGGATTCTCTGCTATCCCTGAGCCCTTCAGTGGAACTCTGCTGGTTTCAATCCTAATTCAGAAAAAGCTATATTTACCAAGCCTACGCCTGGGTTTGGCAAACACCGAGTTCCTTGATTTTTGTTTTCCTCCATTTCCCCTTTTTTCACGGGATGTAGCATCATCTTTCAGGCTAATTGAGCCCAAACCCGGTCTCTTGTTAATGTCAAGTGGTTGCCCTATAATGCTTCCCCCAACCCCAAGATCTTTAGGAGCTGGTCTCCTTCAGCCCTACAAATTAGACCAGAGTTTCTAAAGCACCTGTATTAGTCTGTTCTCACACTGCTATAAAGAAACATCTGGGCCGGGCACGGTGGCTCACGCCTGTAATCCCAGCACTTTGGGAGGCTGAGGCGGGTGGGTCACGAGGTCAGGAGATCGAGACCATCCTGGCTAACACGGTGAAACCCCATCTCTACAAAAAAATTAGCCGGGCATCGTGGAGGGCGCCTGTCGTCCCAGCTACTCGGGAGGCTGAGGTAGGAGAATGGCGTGAACCCGGGAGGCGGAGCTTGCAGTGAGCCGAGATCGCACCACTGCGCTCCAGCCTGGGCGACAGAGCGAGACTCCGTCTCAAAATATATATATATATATCTCTGAGACTGGGTAATTTATAAAGAAAAGAGGTTTAATGGGCTCACAGTCCCACAGGCTGTGCAGGAAGCATGCTGCTGGCCTCTGCTTGGCTTCTGGGGAGGCCTCTGGAAATGTTCAATCATGGGGGAAGGCGAAGGGGGAGCAGGAGGAGAGAGAGAGTTGGGGAGGAGAGAGAGTTGGCGCACGCTTTCAAACAGCCAGATCTCGCGGAAACTCACAACCATGACGACAGTGCCAAGGGGATGGTGTTAAACCACAAGAAACCGCCCCATGGCCCCGTCACCTCCCAGCAGGCCCCACCTCCAGCACTGGGGGTGACAGCTGAGCATGGGATTGTGGTGCGGACGCAGAACCAAACCATATCAGGGTCACATGTTATATTTAATCAAGCCCCATAAAACAAGCGAGGTGAAAGCTTGGAGGCAAATGCATGTTCTCATCTCGAGGGTTGAACTTAAGAAATATTATCTGCAGTCAGACCTTTAAATAGATATAGACTGAAGTCCCTTAAGTCTCAAACCAGTTTTTCTTTTTTTTAAGCACCTCAGAGAAGAGGGCGATTTGAAAGTAAGGCCTGGAGGCATCTGCGAAGTCACAGAGGGGAGGAATGACCTTTTATTTGCTTTAGAGCTTTTTGAGTTTTTTGTAATAATCACATTAAAATAATAGTCATGTAATTAGAATAGAATAAGATTTTATCTTTCAAAGGTAAGGCAATGGAAAGATATTTATTTGTGAAATAAAATCTGCAACCATATCATGAGATTGATTAAAAAAGCAGCCACTTTAACTTAAGGTTCCAAAGGCCTGAGCTGTGAGGGGTGTATGATGTCGCTACCAAAATAATTCCACGGTGTTTGCTGAGGCCTGACATATGCAGGCCGTGGTACCAGTGCCTTCGTGGAGGTGGTGGCCCTGCCCCACATGCCAGTTTGCTGCAGGAGTCGGTGACCATACTTGTTAGTTGGGGGATGCGTGGGCTCTGGGAGACCTGAGTCTTAGGTTCCAGGGATGACCCTAGATGTCCAGCACTGAGCAACTCCTTGGTGACGGGAGTTATTGAAGTCACAGCCCCTCTCTGAGGCAAAACCAAGTTCGTGAGTAAAAACAGCGTGGGAGGGGAAGAGCAGTGGACACACACATCTACATGGAGGTGATTTGCTTTCCTTCCTTTCTTTGTTGCTGTCTTTGTTTTGCTCTAGGAGAGACAGAGAGCGTCTCATCTCATTCTGCAGATGATGAGCGTGGTTTTGAAGCCAGGTGTTCTGCACTGGAGGGCAGCTGTTGATCTTCCTCGGCTGCCAGCCCAAGCTCATCTCGGGGGTGGGGGGGTTTGTGGTGGGACGGCCCTCGTCCTGCCTGGCTCCAGCGCTCAGCCTCAGGGGCATACGGTGCTAGCTCTTGGTGCTGGGCGCCTGAGACGCTGTGTCCCTCGTCCCCTCAGCCTGCGGCCCCCCGCTCCCTGCTGTGTCTTGCTGGTGGAGGGAAGGGGTGCGGGAGCAGGTCCTTCTGCTGGAGAGTTTTTGGGGACTTGGTGTGAATGCGGGAGAGCTGGTGAGCACACTTTCCCTAGGGGACAGCTAGGAGGCTCACGAGTTGGGGGGGCAGGGTGGGAAAACACTTTCCCCCCTTTTTTTCTTTCCTTCTCCACTGTCCAGCAGGCCTGTTGTCCCTGCAGGCCCGGGGGAGCCACCTTCTAGAAGTTGCATAACCTGGGCCTGATTCACTCAATATCACGAGCGCATACTTTATGCTCATTTACATTTTAAATGGGTACATTTTAAGTCCCATCCTTTTTGAAAATATGAAATGCTTCCTAGAATTATATGTTGGACAATAAGATTAGAATTGTCTGGAGTATTAACTATGAATAAACTTTTAATAAACTGGCGATAAGAATCTTACTGAGGGAAGCACCTCAGCCTGGCTTCCAGCTGGAGAGGCCCTGGGCAGGTGGGGCCCAGGCCATCTGCGGTGGGGCCAGTGTGGGAGGCTGAGAATCTCTGTGTATTGATGCTTTTTGTCAGTTCTATGTGATTCAGCCTTGGCCACGCCTTGGGGTTTGTATGGCCATGAAAATGAAACTCCGGCAGACACTTTGGTTTCCAGACCTAGCATTTGCCTCCAATGGGCCATGACTCATACAGACATAACGTACATTGATATAGACAAGCTTGTGATATGCACATATATCAAACGGCCAGACTGGGAGAAGATAAAATGTGGTGGGAATAAAAAAGTGGTCAAGAAGAAATGAGGGAAGTTTGACTTAAGCCTTCAGTGTGTCTAGGGAGAATTTGTTTTTCCTTTCTAAAAAGAGTCAAGAAAGGAGATCACAGCTGGGAAAGACGTTTAATAAGACAGAGCTGCACCAGCCAAGCTTTTCAGACAGGGGCTGAGGGGAGAATGTGTTTCTCATTTGGTTTGTCTTCACCCAGACAACAGAGGATGGGCTGGTTTGAGGGTTGCATGTTGCCAGGAGGGTATCTCTGGATGTTAATTTTTCTACTGTAGCCTAAGATTTTGAGATAAAAGATTTGAACCTAAAGGAAACCTTTCTAGGACTGGAAACTCCTCATATTGTGGATGGAGAATTCTATTAATAGTATTGATACCCACACTGGAGTCAGCCTTAAGGAAAACCACGACAAAGGAACGGGGGCCTCCTGACAATTACTGTCCAACTCCGATGAGACTCCAATGGAGAGAAATGTCATCATTATTGAGTACTGGAGGGACAGATATTTTGGTGACAGATTAGAGCTTGTAGCAAAACTCAGATGACAATGCAAAGCCACTGCCTCTTTTGCCTGAAAATTGGTCTGAACACCTTCTTGTATCCCAGATTTTGCCCTTTGAAAAAGGCAGCTATGATTCAGAGAAGCCAACAATCATAGATATTTATGAGATAATTGGGGCATTTGATAATATGAAGACACTTGTTAGGTATTTAAGATGTGATAGGCCAGGCGTGGTGGCTCACACCTCTAATCCCAGCACTTTGGGAGGCCGAGATGGGCAAATTGCCTGAGGTCAGGAGTTCGAGACCAGCCTGGCCAGCATGGTGAAACCCCGTCTCTACTTAAAATACAAAAAATTATCTGGGTGTGTTGCTATGCACCTGTAATCCCAGATACTTGGGAGGCTGAGGCAGGAGAATCACTTGAACCCGGGAGGCGGAGGATGCAGTGAGCCAAGATCGTGCCACTGTACTCCAGACTGGGGGACAAGAGCGAGACTTTGTCTCAAAAAAAAAGAAAAAAAAAGTGATGATGATAGGATTAGGTTAAACTAGCAGAGGTGTTTGCCAATGAGATAACATGCCCGGGATTTGCTTTAAAACAACACAAAGCGGGCCATGCACAGTGGCTCATGCCTGTAACCCCAGCACTTTGGGAGGCCGAGGTGGGCGGATCACAAGGTCAAGAGATCCAGACCATCCTGGCCAATGTGGTGAAACCCCATCTCTACTAAAAATACAAAAATTAGCTGGGCATGGTGGTGCATGCCTGTGTTCCCAGCTACTTGGGAGGCTGAGGAAGGAGAATCGCTTGAACCCGGGAGGTGGAGGTTGCAGTGAGCCGAGATTGCGCCATTACACTCCAGCCTGGCAACAGAGCAAGACTCCATCTCAAAAAAAAAAAAAACCCCAAAAAAACCCCAACCAACCAATCAACCAACCGAACAAGCAAAAAACACAGAGCGGGTGGAGAACTGGGGAGCATGAGCTGAATCGCCCGTGTGTCGACAGCAGCAGAAGCCGGGTGGTGACGGGCGCTCTGGCTTCGCTGTATTGATCCATCCATCTTTATGCATGTTTGGAAATTTTTGTAAGATGTTTGTTTGTTAAAGGTCAGCTATTACCCATGGTGACAGACCTGAGATCAAGCTGAGTGGTCTGGCCCCTGGGCAACCACCAGCTCCATCTCTTCACAGCTGAGATCAAGCCCAGTGGTCTGGTCCCTGGGCAACCACCAGCTCCATCTCTTCACAGCTGAGATCAAGCCGAGTGGTCTGGTCCCTGGGCAAGCACCAGCCCCATCTCTCCACAGGTTGGTTTGAATTGGGGCAAATGCACATCCCTTGAGAGAAGGGAGTTTGGAATATTCATCCTCTCTGCCTCTTTTCTTTTGCACGTGACTGTCCACCTTCCCAGCTCATCTCCTGTCTTTCGTCAGCACCTGTCTGTGGGGGAAAAGGTTAGGTCAGGTTTTAGTGGGTCATTTCAGATTTTGCAGTAAGACTTGCTACCATTTATTGAACCCAGGTATCACATTATATGTTCTGCATATATTCCCTTTAATCTTCTCAATCATACTGAAATGTAGCTTTCATAACCCAATTTTATGCATGAGAAAACTGAGGTTTGGAGACGGTCTGCACTGAGAGAGGACGAGCCAGGTATGAGCCTGGGCTCCAGCCCTGCCCTGCCCGTCTCCCGGTTCGTGGCCTTCCTGAGCTCTGGCCCCACCCTACCTGTCTCCTCTTCCGTGCGGCCTTCCTGGACTGTGCTCCTGCCCTGCCCACATCCCTGGCCCGACGTCTTCCTGGTCGGTGCTCCTGCCCTACCCGCATCCCTGGCCCTCAGCCTTCCTGGGCTGTGCCCCCGCCCTGCCCACCTTCCTGGCCCTCAGCTTTCCTGGGCTGTGCCCCCGCCCTGCCCACCTCCCTGGCCCTCAGCCTTCCGGGGCTGTGCCCCCGCCCTGCCCACCTCCCCGGCTCTCGGCCTGTGCCAGCAAAGCAGCCCTGCTTCTGCCTCCACAGACACTCAGGTCCCAGGCTGGGCCTGGTCATCCTTGCAGCTGGAAACTCTTGGCGGAGTGTGGGCCCCACTAAGGCCAGGCGGCTAACGAAGATACCTGAGTTTATTCTTTGATCTCCGAGGCAGTCTGGGCCCACAGTGTGGACCTGGAAGCGTGCGTGTGTGCTCACGGGTGGAATTTGGCCGTTAGCTGCACCTGTGCTCCCGCGCTGCCTGGCGGCCATCCCTGATTTCTCTGCCCTGGCCAGGGCGTGCTGATTTGCTCTGGTTCCTTTTTCATTTCTCTGATGGTCGATGGAAACTATTAGTTCATTTCCAGCATTGGACGAATGTCAGTTACTTAGCTAGGGTCACGGGTTTTGATGGGAGAATTGGGCTAATGGTAGTGATGCCAGTGATTTCTCAGCTGTCATTGTAGATAGCAGAGATATTCCATCTCTCACTGAAGGCAGCCCAGTGGATTTTAGTCAAGTTAATTCGAATTGCACTCTAAAGCTAAATGAAATGTTTATTTCTATGTTGGTAAATGGTATAGAAAAAGCTGCTATTGAAATGACATTTATTCATAATTTGGTCTGTTAGGAATATGCACGCTGAATGCTGATTTGTTTACCTAGATGGAAAATTGTCTCTTACGGAGATGAAAAGCATACCAGATTTCAGTTTCTTATGGTGCGTGTGTGTGTGTGTATGTGTGTGCGCACCTGCTCACACATTGTGCGAGCACTCACCACACTGAAGGGGTTTTGTAGACATTGCTTCACGATTCTCACACCTCCACCTGAGGTTTGTGATAGTGTCCCTTTGTTGTCACCATCACTGCAGCTGTTGTGCAGACAAAACCACTCGGCTTCCCGAGGCCAAGTCACTCATCCAAGGCCACTGGCTCACAGGGCAGGGCTGGGCACAGTCTGGCCAGCCCCCAGTCTCCCGCCCGGTGCTTCTCCCTCCCCATGTCTGAGCCAAAGCCTGCAAGTCTTCATGTTGGCACCCACCCGTCTACCCACACACACCCCTAGGAGACTGCTGGCTCTGTTCTCGGCTCCCCGTGGAATTCCTCCCAGGGCCACCCATGTTCACACACGGACACAGGGACTCCTGGACCCAAGCAGGCCTATGTATTCGTTCCCCAGATAATCAGAGGCACCGATAAAATAAAGCTTCCAGCTGATGGGCATCCGACAGACAGGGCTGTTAGTTTATGTGGGCTATAGGCAGAGTCGACTGGAAAATTTTGATCACTTTAATTTACTATATCCAGCATGCCTGCTGTACTCAGCCGGCACTTTTATCAAGCCCTGTGAGGCGGTATTGATTTTTTTATTTTCTGTGTAGGATAAGAAGACAGAGAGTTAGGAACAAGAGTGAATGAAGAACTTTCCTAGATTGCTGCTTTCTCCAGCTTATTGCGCGCTGTCGTTTGTGGTTTCAGATGATGGCCAGTACGTCCGGGCTGCCCGCAGCAATGAGCAGGCTGAATAACAATGGAAGGCCAGACAGGAGAGATTGAAAAAGGAGAAAGAGGCTGCTGGAAAGTGAGAAAGCGCATGTGAGAAACAGGAAAACAGGCCGCGCTGAGGAAAAAGTGTCCAAGGTGTAGGTAGCCCCATCAGCACGTTCCGTTAAAGTCGCTGCAAACTGCCAGGACAGTTTTTCATCGAAGAGTCTGGCTGCAAAGTCTACAGGGAGGAGAACCAAAGCTTCACTTTATCATTTTCTTCCTTAAATGAACAAAAGAACCTCCACCTCGTCGCCCCCAGGAAGCCACAACACAGCACAACAGCGGTGGCAGAGTGCCTGAGGAGGCGGCATTTGGTGCCGTCCCGGATGTGGCTGCCTCAGTGGCACCTGCTATCCTCACCCTGGTCAGGGCCTGCGAGGCTGAACCTGTCTCAGCCCACACGCCTGACACTCCTGCGATTCCAACGCCCCTTTCCACTTCCAGCCTTCTGAGGGAGTGTGATGAAATTTGACAAAATGTAGAGGCTAATGTGGGTCATTTTAATAATATGGTTTCTCTTACGTTGTGGTGGAAATGGAGACAAGCAGAGTGAGAAACAGAATCCCAGGAGTTCGGCGCTCGGATTCTCGCCACCCTGCTCTCCACAGCCCTGCTGACTTGATTTGCTTAAGGAGATGGTGCGCTCCCTCCCTGCCATCACCTCCTCTCACCGTGGGTCCTGTGGCCACACCATGCTGCCAGGCCCCAGACAGATAGCACCCTGAGGCTCACGTCCAGTCAGGGGCTCTGCGTGGGGACACCGCCACTGGCTTCCAGAAGCTCGTTCCAAAGCCAAGACCCCTGGGTGGCCCCATGGGTGATGGATGCTCCACTCTCAGCTTCCCTGGACGTTCAGGAGTAAACATGCAGGTGGATGAGCACGTTCCAAAGCCGAGATCCCCGGATGGCCCCACGGGCGATGGACGTTCCACTCTCAGCTCCTCCCCTGGACGTCTGGGAGTAAACATGTGGGTGGGTGAGCACGTCGAGGCGTGGGCGCCATCACTAGATTGCACTTAGATGATCCTTAAGAAAACAGCCTCAGAGTCGTGGGTGCTGGGCAACGTGGAACGCTGGCTTTTCAGAGAAGTCACCGAGGAAGACTTCAGCATCGCCTGTTCCGCTACACACGCAGCCCCCGGAGGCTTCAAAGACGTCGATCCAAGGTGAGTGTGTAGCACAGCAGGGACTGCACGCGATGGGACCCTGGGCCTGGAGGGATTTTGGAAAAGGAAACAGTGATGCGGTAATGGCTCAGCTCAGCCACATTTTGGTTGTCACAGGAGAGTGACAAAGGTCCCGGGATGTTCAAGAGCAGTGGGCCGCACAGCAAAACCAGAAACTTCCAGAATAGGTGAGAGACGACATTTTTAAAAACACGCACACACAACTCTCTTACTTTAAGCAATTTTAATTGCAAGGGATTCAAATCCCTATAAAAAGCCAGTTTCCTGTAGCTACTAGGTCTTTCTTCAGAAGACCCATGCGTGTTTCATCTCGAATGCTGTTCCCGGGAGATTCTGCTCACAGATGTATGTGACACAAGCCCTCCGTTTCATTTCGGAGCAGGAAATGTACAGGTTGTCAACAGGGGACCTTGTCTGGATAGCTACGTGTACAAAAAAATGAAGGGCAATTCGGGAGCCCAATATTTGGGATGTGTTTATTTTCCAGCTCCATGAGTTCTGGCTTTTATGATATGAAGGTTCTGTTTCTGTGCTTCGTCTTTAATTTTGTAAAAGAGGAAAGCAGTGATATGAAATGTGCCGTGCACAGAGCCGGCTCGTTCACACACGCTTGTGTTGGCCACACTAGTGTCATCTCTAACATGTTGGTGATAGTCTTGGAACAGCTGGCTGGTAACTCTGTATCGCGTGAGTGGAGTTCAGTGTGAAAATGATTTGTAAAACCATGATGTAAAGTTCTCTTTAACAAGGGTTTTGGTAAAGTATGAAGCTGAATCCGAAGTGGTATAAATTAGACTTTAAATGGGACTTACATTAAAATCTTCAGGGTCAACATTGAACTATGAAATAAAGATAGCTGTTAATCATGTTATAAACGAACACCTGAGACTAAAAATCTGATGTGGAATTTGGAGCTCTTGCTTTTTAAGCAGCATATCTTTAATCTGAAAGCTCTGTTTGTTAGAATCAATTAAAGGGACCTGTTGTTGCTCAAGTAATCCCTGGTGATCACTCACAGAAGGTGCCTGTGTGTGCACTGAGGCCTGATTTGATTGGGGTTAAATTTCAGTTAAAGTTAACGCACGACTTTTAAAAATGTGGCTTGCCAAAGCTATTTATTTTGCAAAGAAATTAATGCCTTGTCATCAAATGAAATTAAGGCCCGTCACCCCCAACCCCAATTCTATTGGCAATCACAGTCATGACAGGCAAGGGAGGGGTGGACTCAGAGGCGTGTTATGTGCGTCGATATCTCAGGGCCTCCTGAACACTTTCTACTAAGTTCTAGAGCTCCAGGAAGCCCAGGTGAAACGGTTTATTTAACCTCACAGCACGTTGCTGGGAGCTCCGAGGCTCCCTGTCCCTGGAGGTGTGTAAGACTGGAGGAGACGGCCATCTGTCCTGGGCCGTTTCTGCCGAGCTGCTCAGACGCTGGGGTCCGGCCATTGTTCCGCCCTGGCTGCATTTGTCTCGCTTGGGCTCCGGGACTCACACTGCCCTGCGGAGGCGCAGAGGCACATGTTGACTTAGCAGCTGTATCTGTGGTTGCTTTTTCCCCCACCTAAGAGTACTTACTTAAAAATAAAGGGTCATGGTGCGAAAAGGAAAGCACTAATGCAGTAGAAAGTAAAAGCAAATTAACTTTTTGTATTGTGTGTTGTTAAAAATGACTGTGTGCTACCTATTCCCATTTGCAGGTAGAATCTACTCAGCGGAGATACAAAGTCATCTTCTAAGGTGATTTGTGATTCACAGTAGTGATTTTGTCTCATGTGTAAATACAAATTTAAAGTATGTGCAGGGATTGCTGAAATCATCTCTAAAGGGAGAGAATGTTTCTTCTACTTTTGGAGTTGTGGTAGGCTTGGGTGTGCTGATTACAGCACTGTGATTTATTCTCATTGTAAAGGGCTATTGTTGAAGTTGAAACAGTTGCTTTATTTACAATACATGAGTTCCGTTATAAAAGACGGCAGGTGCAGTTTCAGGGAAAATGTCACTATTGGGCGAGGAATCATCATGCAACCTTAAAAAAACCGAAGACTCTGAAATATTTTAAAGCCATATGGTAGGCTACCTTCTTGGCGCACTTATTTAGAAATCAATTTCATTTTAAAGCAGAAAAGCCTCATTAAGTGAATATATTAACTTCTCGTTCCCGCCCCTTAAGGTAATATTAACTGAAGATTCGGAGTGAAGGAACACTGGGTCTGCGAGCCGAGGTGGGGATTTTCCTGGGCAGAAATCTGTAGACCTGAGCTGTAGCCCAAATCCTCACACTAATGGGCCTTCCTCCCCACTTCAAAATGGGGGTAACCAAGCCTGGTCCATCTATCCTAAAGGATGTTATGTCAGATGAGCTAAAGGTAGCCAAAGAGTTTTCGAAACTATAAAGCACTAGACAGATACAAGAGGTTGCCCCTTTGGTTTCCTTTTCTTTTCGACTCTGTGTCGGAAATTCAGTATTTTCACTGATTAATTGTCCTCAGTAAGACGCACAACCGTATCTTTTTTTTAAAAGAAGATTAATGTGTAGCTGTAGCGTCTGGAATCATTTAAAGTGCTATTTGAAAATCTGACCCATCATAACAGTCAGATGCTCTCAGAAAAAGATAACAATGAAAATAATAACAATAATGACAACAATGAATGTTAAACATGGAAATAGGCACATTACCATTATAGCTTAGCATTAGCTGTTGTTAAAGAAAGGAGGACTGAAAAAAAGGCATTTCTTTCCATTCAAAATACAGACCTGAGCATTTAACTAGAATCAGAAGAAAATACCACTGAAAATGGAATAAATGGCTTCGGTTTACCCAGGTTATTTCTAAACAGTAATGCAAAGATGTAATAGAAATAATTTAGACATATGGATAAGAACCTTCAAATCAATAGTGCTAGCAGTGCCACACAGCATATGCTGATGCAATCAAACAGAATTGAATTTCATACAAATGTTGGCAAATCTATATCCGATTATCACAGCAAAACTTCATTTTCATTGATTTATAATGTATTATTATTGTTTCCACCAAACTGCCATAGACAGCCATTCAGCAGCTGTGAAGTCCCTTAAGGGTAAATACAGGGGCTCGGTGATGGGGTGGGCTGTAGACATTTAAGAGGCCAATAACTCACGGGGCGGCAGGTGCGACGTCCCAGCGGCTCCCTCCTTGCTCCTTTTAATCGCATTAGATCATTCTTTGAGAGTTTTGTGACATGGGGGCGTACTAGTTTGATATTCATGTATGAATCAGGTCAAAAGGAAGGAAAATATTTTGTAGCATACAAAGATTTAGCAAACACAAGGCTGAACAGTTCCGTTAGACACATTCATGTCTGTGTGCCTATATCCAGTCTATATCCAAATCAATAATCCATACCGTATCTATATCACCTCCACGTCTCTCTCTGCCTCTGTCTCTATACCTATCTGTGTCATGTGAAGACATTATTTAGGCTGGTATTATTTTTAGGAGCCCTGACTCCTCTGTGGCCCACTCCTTGCTAAGATTCGCAGTCTGTGTGTCTCACACACCTTTCTTTTAGAGATCTCAGTTGACTGTTCTGTTCTATTGGACTTCCCAGTTGACTATTCTATTCTATTGGAATGAGAGATTTTTCTTCCCAGCTTCTGCTTCCCTGGACATCCGTGACCACAGGAGACGGTTTCTGGCATCATCTAAGCAGCATGGTTCTGCTCTTTTGAACAGGGATTCTATGAACAGTGATTCTCCTTGTGAACATTTTTAAGAAACAGAAATGGAATTAATAACAATGAGTTAGGTTATTATGTTAAGGCTTTAGCTCACGGCTATACAAAATAAAGCAGAAATCTGTGCATTGTTTGTATTCTTTCATTGTGTCTGTCAGGTTGACACGTAACCTTCCTTCCCCATGTCTCCCTCCTGTTGTTGTCAGCCGGCATCACCTGTATGTACATATCATGTATGTGGAATCACGTGTGCGGCCTTCTTTGTGTTTGGCTTTTGTGCTACATGCTTTAGGGAGTCACCTTCGTGGTCACGCATGTCACTGCTTGCTCCTTTTTATTCCTGAGTCTTTTTTTTTTTTTTTGACAGAGTCTCGCTCTGTCGCCCAGGCTGGAATGCAGTGGCACGATCTTGGCTCATTACAGGTTCCACCTCCCGGGCTCAAGCCACCCTCCCACCTCAGCCTCCTGAGTAGATGGGACCACAGGTGTACACCACCACGCCTGGCTAATTTTAGTGCCTTTTGTAGAGAAGTGGATTTGCCACGTTGCCCAGACTGGTCTCCAACTCTGGGCCTCAAGTGATCCGCCTGCCTTGGCCCCGCTAAGTGCTGGGATTACAGGCGTGAGCCATGACACCTGGCTGCTGAGTCATTTTTGATTCTTTTTCCATTTATCCTGCGGCCTCCTTTTTCTGAGGTATGGGGGCTGAGGTCTAGTTTAAAGGATGAAGGGGTTATAGGATAAACAAAGGAGTTTTAGAAACAACAAAATCCCACATTGCCACTATTTGCTAAAGTGACGGTGACCATCATGTAACTGACCTTGGCCCCCCCACCCCCACCCCGACGTCTCCACTCCACTCCCCTCCTCTCTATCATGGTCTTTCTACCCCACTGCTCTGCGCATTCTCAGCACCTGCCTGCCGATAACTGGTGCCGTGTTAAAGAAGACCAAGAATTCCAGGAAATCAAAATCCCTGTGCTTCTTTAGAGATATTCACACGTCAATGCTCAAATTCATATGGAAAAGAAAGAGACTTAGAAGAGCCAAAATCAGCTTGAAAAAGAAGAACAAAATTGAAGGGTCGCTCTTCCTGATTTCAAAATGTTCTAGGAAGTACAGTCGTCATGGCAGCATGGCTCTGGTGTAAGGAAGACTTGGACCAATGGGATACAATTTAGAGCCCCCAATAAACGCTTGTATACATGGTCAATTGATTTTTGACAAGAATGCCAAGAAAACTCAATTGACCATTTCTACAAATTCTGCTGGGACAACTGAGAATGATCTCAGACTCCTACCTCACACATACACACACATTAACTTACAATGGATCACAGACCTACGTGTGAGACCAAAACTCTAAAACTCTTAGAAGAAAACACAGGAGCAAATACGAGTTATGACCTTGAGTTAGTCAATGGTTTCTTAGCACATGGAAAACACAAGCAACAAAAGGAAAAAATAGATAAATTAGACTTCATCAAAATGAGAGATTTTGTGCTAAAACAATACCATCAAGAGAGTGAAAAGACAACTCAAAGAATGGAAAGAGTATTTGCAAATCATAGGCACCTAAATTCAGAATATGTAAAGGACTCTCACAACTCAGTAAGAAAAATATTACAAAAGGACTCTCACAACTCAGTAATAAAAACCAAATAACCCAACTTTACACACGGGCAAAGGATTTACATAGACGTTCCTCCAAAGATTTACAGATGGCCAATACACATGTAGGTTTAGGAAACGTTTAATACGGCTAAAGATCCGCGAGGTTCCTGGTTTACGAATGCCACGGTGATCTCTGGAAGTCGCGCAGTGGGCGCGCGTCACCGTGCTGGATCACGGGACTTTTTGCTCGGAGTATCCTCAGCAGTGACTGCCCTGTGGAGGCTTCCCTGGAACACGGACAGAGGCCTTAGCCTGTTCTAGCTGCAGGAACCAAGTACTGGAGACTGAGTAATTTATAAACAACGGAATGTTACTGCTCACAGTTCTGGAGGCGCCAGTGGATTCAGTGCCTGGACTGTTCCTCGTGAGTGGCCTTTCAAGGTGTCCTCACGTGGCCAAAGGGGGCACAGGAACATGCTCCAGCCTGTTTTATAAGGGCACAAATCCCATTCACGTTGGTGCAGCCCTCATGATTTAATCCCTCCTCAAAGCCCCCACCCTGAACACTGTCACTTCAGGTACGAGGCTGTCACGTCGGGATTCTGGGGCGTCACCAACATGCAGACTGGAGCAACAGAGTTGTTATTCCACACGAGAGTATACAGAAGCCTGGGGGATGAAAATGCGTTTTCTGTGCTTGCTCACCTAATGAGGGATGGACAGACCACGTCCCACTCTCTCCAGCTGTATTCGTCATCGGCATTCACCCATGCTTCCGTGGCCCACATCTCTGCTTTCTGGTAATCATGACAGGCTCATCCCGTGCTGTACAAAGCAGGAACAATCTAAACAAAGCATGGATTTTCTCAGGAGCATCTTCAGAGATGATTTATCTGAGTTTTGCCCTCTTCCTTTCTACGACTTAACCAGTAGCAAAACTGAGCACCTTCTGCTGGACTAAATTTGCCCAGCTCTGGCGTCATTTCCAACCCCCTGCCTTTATTAAGAAGCATGATCAACACGGCAGGAAGCCACGGAGAGCTCCAGCGGAAACACACAGTAGCAAGAGCTGTGACGTGGACAAGTTCCTGGCCCAGTGTGGCGTAAGGTTGGTTTCCAGGGCCAACGTCCCCGCCCCCCAGGGGCCGACAGGCTCTGAGCATTTGCTGTGCAGTCTCCGCCTGTCTTGGGAACCAGTGGCCTCAGAGCCCCTGCTCACCCGGCTTCATACCTGAGCATGGAACTCACTGGAAAATGTGGCAATGCCTAACAAAGCCGTGGCTCTTGAGTGTACTTGGGCAAGAGCTGCTTCCAGGTTCTCAGAATGACACCTCCAAGATGGGCACCAAGCTGGTTCCCCACGGTGCCCACATCCTGAAGTGTCCCAGATCACACAGCAGCGGCGGATTTGAGTCACCCCAGGCCTCTGCAGACAGGCACAAGAAATAAGGTGGCATATCTTGATGTCACTTCTGTGTTTTTGGATAGTTTTGCTCCTACAGGGGTATGAAGAGGAGAATGTGAAGCTTTTAACAAATTCTTGAGGCAGAAACACCTTTTGTGTGTTTGACAGCTAGAAATCTTTCTTTCTCTTTTTTCTTTCTTCTTTCTTTCTCTCTTTTTTTTTTGTGATGGAGTCTCGCTCTTTTGCCCAGGCTGGAGTGCAGTGGCACATTTCTTGGCTCACTGTAACCTCTGCCTCGCAGGTTCAAATGATTTTCTTGTCTCAGCCTCCTGAGTAGCTGGGACTATAGGCGTGAGCCATCACACCTGACAAAGTTTTGTATTTTTAGTAGAGAAGGGGTTTCATCATGTTGGCCAGGCAGGCCTCGAACTTCTGACCTCAAGTGATCCGCTCCCCTCAGGCTACCAAAGGGCTGGGATTATAGGTGTGAGCCACCGTGCCTGGCAATTTCCGGTTTTAGTGACGCTAAATGCTCTCAGGGTGTTGCTTTCATTGTGTTAATGAGATCTCATTTTTGCTTTTGGAGATGGCCCAGATGAAAGCTGCCCGCTGCCCTTTCATGTCTGCAGACCCTCGGAATTGGGTGTCTGCACCCTGCTCCCACGTTTGAGGGCCAGAGTCCTGCCCTCCCCTGCCCGTGCTCCCATTCCTGAAGGACCGTGGAAAAACACGAGAGAGGGCGAGTGTTTGCCGAGCCCCGATCCCACCTCTTTTCCCTCAGCTGCCCCCATGGCAGCGTGGAGCAACCATCGCCACCATCTAATTCTAGAACCTTCTCATCGCCCCACATGAAACCCGCACCCCTCAGCCGTCCCTGACTCCCCTCCCTGCTTCCAGACCTGGTAAGCCGCTCCTCGATGTCTGTCTCCCGGATTTACGGGCTCTGGACTTCATGTAAATGGAGTCGCGCCCGAGGCAGCGTCTTGTGCTGGCTTCTCTCCCGGAGCGCCGTGTTCTCACGGGGTGCAGAGCGCCCCAGGCCGCCCTTTCTTTTCTTGGCTGAATATGTTGTTCCCGGCTGTGGGTCTTTTCCTGGCTGAATATGCTGTTCCCGGCTGTGGGTCTTTTCTTGGCTGAATGCTGTTCCCGGCTGTGGGTCTTTTCCTGGCTGAATATGCCGTTCCCGGCTGTGGGTCTTTTCCTGGCTGAATATGCCGTTCCCGGCTGTGGGTCTTTTCCTGGCTGAATATGCTGTTCCCGGCTGTGGGTCTTTTCCTGGCTGAATATGCTGTTCCCGGCTGTGGGTCTTTTCCTGGCTGAATATGCTGTTCCCGGCTGTGGGTCTTTTCCTGGCTGAATATGCCGTTCCCGGCTGTGGGTCTTTTCTTGGCTGAATGCTGTTCCCGGCTGTGGGTCTTTTCTTGGCTGAATATGCTGTTCCCGGCTGTGGGTCTTTTCCTGGCTGAATATGCTGTTCCCGGCTGTGGGTCTTTTCCTGGCTGAATATGCCGTTCCCGGCTGTGGGTCTTTTCTTGGCTGAATGCTGTTCCCTGCTGTGGGTCTTTTCCTGGCTGAATATGCTGTTCCCTGCTGTGGGTCTTTTCTTGGCTGAATGCTGTTCCCGGCTGTGGGTCTTTTCCTGGCTGAATATGCTGTTCCCGGCTGTGGGTCTTTTCCTGGCTGAATATGCTGTTCCCGGCTGTGGGTCTTTTCCTGGCTGAATGCTGTTCCCGGCTGTGGGTCTTTTCCTGGCTGAATGCTGTTCCCTGCTGTGGGTCTTTTCCTGGCTGAATGCTGTTCCCTGCTGTGGGTCTTTTCTTGGCTGAATATGCTGTTCCCGGCTGTGGGTCTTCTCTTGGCTGAATATGCTGTTCCCGGCTGTGGGTCTTTTCCTGGCTGAATGCTGTTCCCTGCTGTGGGTCTTTTCTTGGCTGAATGCTGTTCCCGGCTGTGGGTCTTTTCCTGGCTGAATATGCTGTTCCCGGCTGTGGGTCTTTTCCTGGCTGAATATGCTGTTCCCGGCTGTGGGTCTTCTCTTGGCTGAATATGCTGTTCCCGGCTGTGGGTCTTTTCCTGGCTGAATGCTGTTCCCTGCTGTGGGTCTTTTCTTGGCTGAATGCTGTTCCCGGCTGTGGGTCTTTTCCTGGCTGAATATGCTGTTCCCGGCTGTGGGTCTTTTCCTGGCTGAATATGCCGTTCCCGGCTGTGGGTCTTTTCCTGGCTGAATGCTGTTCCCGGCTGTGCGTCTTTTCCTGGCTGAATATGCCGTTCCCGGCTGTGGGTCTTTTCCTGGCTGAATGCTGTTCCCTGCTGTGGGTCTTTTCCTGGCTGAATATGCCGTTCCCGGCTGTGGGTCTTTTCCTGGCTGAATGCTGTTCCCTGCTGTGGGTCTTTTCCTGGCTGAATATGCTGTTCCCGGCTGTGGGTCTTTTCCTGGCTGAATATGCTGTTCCCGGCTGTGGGTCTTTTCCTGGCTGAATGCTGTTCCCGGCTGTGCGTCTTTTCCTGGCTGAATGCTGTTCCCGGCTGTGGGTCTTTTCCTGGCTGAATGCTGTTCCCTGCTGTGGGTCTTTTCCTGGCTGAATGCTGTTCCCTGCTGTGGGTCTTTTCTTGGCTGAATATGCTGTTCCCGGCTGTGGGTCTTCTCTTGGCTGAATATGCTGTTCCCGGCTGTGGGTCTTTTCCTGGCTGAATGCTGTTCCCTGCTGTGGGTCTTTTCTTGGCTGAATGCTGTTCCCGGCTGTGGGTCTTTTCCTGGCTGAATATGCTGTTCCCGGCTGTGGGTCTTTTCCTGGCTGAATATGCTGTTCCCGGCTGTGGGTCTTCTCTTGGCTGAATATGCTGTTCCCGGCTGTGGGTCTTTTCCTGGCTGAATGCTGTTCCCTGCTGTGGGTCTTTTCTTGGCTGAATGCTGTTCCCGGCTGTGGGTCTTTTCCTGGCTGAATATGCTGTTCCCGGCTGTGGGTCTTTTCCTGGCTGAATATGCCGTTCCCGGCTGTGGGTCTTTTCCTGGCTGAATGCTGTTCCCGGCTGTGCGTCTTTTCCTGGCTGAATATGCCGTTCCCGGCTGTGGGTCTTTTCCTGGCTGAATGCTGTTCCCTGCTGTGGGTCTTTTCCTGGCTGAATATGCCGTTCCCGGCTGTGGGTCTTTTCCTGGCTGAATGCTGTTCCCTGCTGTGGGTCTTTTCCTGGCTGAATATGCCGTTCCCGGCTGTGGGTCTTTTCCTGGCTGAATGCTGTTCCCTGCTGTGGGTCTTTTCCTGGCTGAATATGCCGTTCCCGGCTGTGGGTCTTTTCCTGGCTGAATATGCTGTTCCCGGCTGTGGGTCTTCTCTTGGCTGAATGCTGTTCCCGGCTGTGGGCACTCCGCGCTGGACCTGCATTCACCGGCCCACGGGCATCGGGGTTGCTTCCGCGGTTTGGCTGTTGGGAGAACGCTGCTGTGAGCTTTCCCGTGCAGGCCTTCGGGTGGCAAGCCTTCCTTCGACCTGGGCACACATCGAGGGGTGGGAGTGTTGGGCGGCGGCGGCTCCGCGTGTGGCTTCCCGAGGGCAGCCAGGCTGCTTTCCACGGTGGCCTCCGGGTTTGCCCTCCCCTGCTCGTGGAAACTGGCTGGGCTCGTCTGGCTGGTGGTGAGGCCGACTTTGCAGGCTGTTTCTGTAGCCAGCAGCTGTGACAAGCACGGGCTCTGCGAGTCCCGTGAGGCCTGGATTTTAGACAATCCCCAGGTGCGCGCAAGTAGAAAGAAGGTGCAGTGCGCTCTTCCTCACCTGACGATACATTTTCCTACTAGCTCTAATTTCACGTAAATGATTGCACAAGATATTTCATGCACACTGAAACGCACGATACAGCACAGAGCCAGGGACACGTTGGAAGAAACGAGCCTCAGCAGCGCAGGGGAGGGCTGCCCTCCCTCCTGGGACTCCGCGCACTTGCCCTCCTTTCTCACTGTGCGCAGTACCAGGTGTGTGACCGTGTGGCTTCACGCCCTCTTGCGTCTTTGCTAACCCTGTGGGGATGGCCCAGGCGGTCCGAGCCGGTGCCCTCGGCCTCAGCTGGGTGTCTCAGCCGCCGTCTCAGGGCGTCTCCAGCATCTTCCTCACCGGCTGCTTCCAATTCCAGGAAACCTGCTCCTCCTCCCGGATTTCCTGGGCCGACGCCCGTGTCCCTGTGGGCTCCTGTCCTTCCTCAGAACATGAGCATCGAGCCAGGAGCGAAGCCCCGCGCTGTGGCTCAGGTGCAGCTGTGGGGATCAGTTTCCACCAGTGAGGGGCATGAAAAGGCCACATGAAAATTCTCCCTCCTTGGAGCAAATGGCGTCCAGGGGCCTGGATTTTCACCCCCTCCCCAGGGTGGAAAGGAGGCATCTGCAACAGCTTCAACCACGAAGACGAGGACAGGACCTGGGACCAAAGCCACAAGGTGGAGAGCGGGCCCGGCCCACCTGCAGTCTCGCCTGTTGCTTGCGGATGGCGTGAACCGCTAGCCTCTGGGAGCTTCTCCGCTTGGGGGCCTCTTTGTTCTAGAAGCTTAGTCTTTATCCTAATACCCCGGCTCGGTGAGTTGAACTTCCATCCACTTGGATGCTGAATTAGGGTCCGGATGGACCCCTGATCCCTCGCTCCACCTCGTCACCCACCCAACCCTTTTCACCTAAGTGACCCTTTTGGGCCCTGAGCTCTGACGGAGGGTGAGGCCAAAATGCTGGCTTGCAGATGTTTGGTTTGGCTCTCATGCTTTGTCCAGATATGTTTTACAGGCCCTGTCCCCAGGTAGGCACGATGTTTGGACAACAGACACCTGTGGCACTGGACTAAGGCTGCCCAGGGGCAGGGGGCGGAGCGCTGGACACCTGAGCGTGGCAGCTGTGACTGCCACGGCACCGACTCTTACCAGCTGTGCGGCTCTGGGCTAGTGCCTCTACCGGCCAGCTGTCAGAGGTGGTTCATAGATAGTCGTTCCTACCTTATAGCACCACGGTGAAGGTTGCAAGAGTTCATCCGTGTGAGGATTCTGAAGGGCAGCCACAGGGAGGACAGTAAGTGATGGTTTCATCTGCGTCCTGCCCTGGGTCGTTGACTACTCATGCTTCCCTCTCACCCTTGCCCCTGCCCACATTAGGCCGCCATCCTGCAGGGGCAGGTGCTTAACCTTCACCGTGGCATCCAAGGCTTGTGCCCAAGGCCTCTCTGACCCCTTTCTTGCTGCCTTTGGCCTCCACTCTGCCCCAGCCCAGAAGCCCTGACATGCCCTGCGACATCTAAGTTTTTTCCACTGTATTTAAATACTTGCAAAGATATAATTCCCATTATATTGAGATACATATTGATCTTTTAAACTTCTACAATACCTTTAAAATCTATCATATGGAATCTAAATACTATAGTAATTTGATACATGCTAGCTATTGTCCACTGAAAAATACATACTCAGGCGCCTCTCGACAGCTGGAAGGTTAATATTGTTTTTTCCTTTTAAACATGTATTTCTGTTTCTCTCCGCAATAGAAACATACCCCAGTGCTATGTAGATATTATGTTTGAAGTTTGTTGTCCATTATCTTACACTTCTCTGCCAGAAAAATATGCATGTAGCTAAAATTAAAATAATCGTAAAAGTTTTATGTCCTTAAGGCTCTAATTTTTTTCTGGTATTAATATAATTATCATTAGTGCATAGTTAATCAAAAATAAAGAGATTAAAAAATTTGATCAATAATTATTAATAATCTTAATAATTATTAAACATGATCAGAAGAATGTTTATTAATGGGTTGGATACAGCTTTTCCCTCCTACTTAGTTATATATTTGTGGATAAATATTCCTCATTGCTAGAATGGGATAGTGTTTTATCTGCAGACCTACTCTTGTTTTCTGTGTTTATAGATGTAAATACTGAGAAATATAAGTGAATAGAAATGGAAGGAACTTCATTGTATAAACAGCACTCAATGCTTTGATCTCCTTCTGAGTTACACACCAATGATCACGCGATGGTCTATCACCAAAAGGATTTCTGATGATGGATCAGCCCAGGACTCAGGTAGGTGCTCCCTCCACCTTGTTGGATGCATTTGTCTTGTAAAAGCTCGCTGTCACGAGCCCCTGTGGCTCACGGGTCTGTGGATCTGGTGGCACTGTTGCCATTCTCCCACTGCTTCCTGAGGCCGGCTGTCACCCAGCGCCAGTGTGTGTGAGACTCGGAGGGGAGGGTAGGCGGGGGGTTCACCGTCACAGGCACGTTCTCAAGCCAACTGGCGTGAGGCAGGAGCAGAGTGGAAGCTGAGGACCTGGGCACTGATCACCCCAAGGCCATCCGCGGCACAAACCCTTTGAGAGTTGCGGGCTTTCCCCTGCTGCCCTTGCACTGAAGGGCCCTGGTTTGTCTCACTCCCGAACTTGCTTTGTTCGGGAGCTTCGTCTGTGGGGTCCTTCACTACTTGCCATCTGTCAAGCACCTTCCCTCTGCTGACGGGTGACCCTGCCATGCAGAAACCCCTTTGCTAAAGTGACCCAACCCTACATGAGAAACCCACAGAATATGGAGTCTTCTGAAGATGTTTCGCCAGTCAAAAAAAGTGGCTGCAGGTAGCCACCTTTCCACATCCTGGAACTCTACGAGCCCATTCATTCATTTATTCTTTCCTCATCTGTTTATTCCAGAAACATTCATCAACAACTACTATGCGTCAGGCATGCAGCCGTGGGCAAGAATGACAAAGAAAACATGGTTTTTATCCCTAAAGAGTTCAAAGTCTAGAGACAGGTAGGTGCAAATGTCTGTAACAGCAGTTTTGTGTCACTGGCAAGACAGTGACAGGTGTGGGTGTGGGTGGAGTTCTCAGCTCCACCGGGATGGAAAGGGAGACCGGATGGTGTTTCCTGGAAGAGGTACTCTCCTGGATGAGCCCTGAAGACCACAAAAGGCATGGGCTGAGTGGGGAGGCTGGGAGTGAAAGGGGGTGCCCACAGCCCACAGGTGGCCGCCGTGTTTGCTTTGGATGAGATGCTAAGTTCAAGGCAGGGGGTGTCCCAGATGAGCCTGGGAGGTCACAATGCCAGACCTGCACCACATGGAAGGGCTTGGAGCTCAACCCAAGGGCAGTGGAGAGTATGAAGGAGTGGTCTGATCAGACCTGTGCCTGACTTTTTGTGTCTATGGACAGGTTAGATTGACATGGTGCATGGCATTGAGTCAGCGGATTCCCGATAACGTGATGGGAGGTGGCGGGAGCTGCGGGTGATGGAGGGAGAGGTAAAATGAGAGTGGAGTCAGAACTGGCAGGGCACTATCGTCAGATGATTTGGGGAAGGGCATCAGGGACAGGGAATTATCAAAATGTCTTCAAATATTTAGCTTGGGCAACTCCTTCCAAGAGATTTACAGGCAACTATGATGTCTGTTAGGGATGCCTTACGATTCCTGTGCCTGGGGGCCGTGAAGGTGCGGTGTTGGAGGCTGCTGCAAAGATGGATGTGAATGCAGTCAGTCATCGGGTGGTACTGACGCTGCTGGAATGAATGATGTCACTGAGGGAGACAGCAAGGAGACAACTGGGCTGAGGCTTAAATTCAAGGGATTTCTGGCTTGAGGGTGAGTGGAGAGATGGTGAGACCCTCAGCGTCTGCTCTGGGAGGTTGGGAAGATGAGGATGGTGAGACTTCCCTGGAGACAGAGTCCTGAGAACTGTGGGTAGAGGAATAAGACTGGGAGGGCTCTAGGGTTGGAGGCTTGTGGTTAAGGGACACGAGGGGGCAGAAAGATTCTGGCTCAGCCTCCCCCACTTTGTGGTTTCCAGTTGTTTTATGATGGCAGAGCTCATACATGTTTCTGTGCTGAGGACGCAGGGAGCAGGGAATCCTCCATCAGACAGGGAGGGGCAATGGACGGGACGGCCTCAGGGGGACAGAGAGACCTCTGTGGCTGCTGGGGGACCGTGGCATGATGGGGAGTGGACACGACGTGGAATTCTTGGGATGTGGAGCCTGAAGGCATCGAGGGCTGTTCCTCAGGCAAGAGATGAGTGGGGCGAGGTCAAGGCTGAGGATGCAGAGCTGGGAGTCATTAGAATCTCTGCAGAGTGTCTGATGTGCTGAGAACCGTTAAAATCCATGAATGAGTGAGTGGTTAAATTTACATTTTTCTGCAGAAAAAAACTTTTTGAACCCACCCACCCTGATGACCCTCTGCTTCCCCATTTGTATGTGTGTGCACGTGTATATGCGTGCACGTGTCTATGTGTGCATGCTTGTGCTTGATGTGTGTGCACATGTATATGTGTGCGTGTGTCTATGTGTGCATGCTCGTGCTTTGTGCACGTGTGTATGAGTGCGTGTGTCTGTGCATGCTCGTGCTTGTGTATGTGTGAATGTGTGCATGTCTGTGTGTGTGTGCACGTGTGTATGAGTGCATGTGTCTATGTGTGCATGCTCGTGCTTGTGTGTGTATGTGTGAATGTGCATGTCTGTGTGTGTACACGTGTGTGTACATGTGTGGGTGTGTGCATGAGTGTGTGTGCACACGTGTGTGTTTGCCCGTATGTGTGAGTGACCCTTTTTATGAATTCAGTTCATACACGTGTTCTCTATTAACTTCACTTAGCCAATTTTTTGAGAAGTTTGCAATAAAGAAAGTGGTCGGTGAAAGAGCTACAATTTAACCAGCATCATTCATTAACCAGGATCATTTATTAACCGGGCAGAATCCATAGTAGGTTTCAACTCTCATAATTAAACTAAATTGACTGAAGAATTCCTTTGTCTACATTTGGTCTGGTTTCCTGAGGACCTCCTATTTGTGTAAGGCCAGACGATAACTCGATGATGCATGCTTTTGGAAATGCATTTTTGTTATGGGCGTCAGTCACCCCGCAAATCAGCAACAGTTTTTCAATCAAGCAGACATAGTTTAGACCACATGGCATCGTGTACATGGTTTTAGAAAACACAGGTGGAAGCTCTCTCTTCTCTGGATTGAGGTTATAGTCTAATAGAACAAAACGAACCTTAGTTTGGAAAAGACTTGATAGACAGCTGGCCAGGTGAATGCACCTGGAATCCTCTCACTGGGAGGGAGGCTACCTGGGGGGGTTGGAGGGGGATGGGTGCAGGAATGTAACACACCTTCCTAGTTCCCTTCAACTCCTCCGCCATCCTGGGGTGAAGGGATTTTACTTCCTCCTGGTGAGCACTTTTGAAGTTTAAAGAGTTTTGTTTAGGTGACTGGTTGGAGCACAGTGGAAGAGTCATCGCTCTGTCATGCATGGGAAGATAAAAGAGGGATGCGTGGCTCAGTTCTAGCTTAGTTTTGCTCTCATCACCTACAATGCAAGCATCAAGCTATTGTGTTAGAGAGAAAATGCCTCTTCCTTGGCGGGGTTCAGATGATGCCGCTACTTTGTACAATTGCTGGTTGCATGAAGTTAATCCTAATCAGGTCAACAAACAATGGTTTCTTTGGGATTTGGAAGTAGTTTTAAAGTTTGTAATGACAGTGTCATTGATTAAGAGGTCTAGAAGGGGATGACTGCCTCATCCCAGAAGATGTACAAGAGGCCATATTTTGAGATTGGATTTGGATCTTATTCCCGTCTTTATTTTCATTCACATGGAGTCGCAGTGAATGAGGAGCTTGATTTGAAGTGAACAGACCTTGACGCTCCTTGACTCAATCTTGGACAAATCACTTAATTTTCCTGTACTTCACATAGTATCGATATACCTTCTGCCTGTGTCTAGGACAAACTAAGAAACATTGTGACACTAGTTCATAGAGCCCAAACTGTTGGGGATCATGATAGATACTCCACTGAGGTTACATTTTCCAGTGAATTGAATCCTGCTTCCTCAAGGGCGAATCTTAAAATTAAAAAGAATCTTTAAAGGAATGTTAAGAGGGATTGCTCGAGCCCAGGAGTTTGAGATCAGCCCGGCATCATGGCAGAAAACCTTCTCTACCAAAAACAAAAACAAAAAACAAAAAACAAAAAACACCAAGCCCCCAAATTAGCCAGGTGTGGTGGTGCATGCCTGTGGTCCCAGCTACTCTGGAGGTTGACGTGGGAGGATCACCTGAGCCCTGTGAGGTCCAGGCTGCAGTGAGCCGAGATGGTGCCGCTACACTCCAGCCTGGGAGATAGAGTGAGATGCTGTCTCAAAAAAAAAAAAAAAAAAAAAAAGATAAGAAGAAATGCTGTATTGTACATTGCTGATGAGGGTTTCTTATTCCCTGAAGTGGAGACGATGAAGATGAGGGGGTGTTTTCGAGATGACTGTGCAGCTTCCCCTGGGTGTGTGCCGGCTGCAGGGGACTGGCCTCTTCTCCGGAGCCTGACGCCCTGTACACTTCCGTCATGTGTGTCCCCAGACCTCTGACCACCAGTCACCCTGCTGGTTTTAACTCACAGTAGGTTGGGGGCCGTGAGCCAAGGACTGTAAAGAGGTATGTGTCAACGTGGAGGCGCTGGGGGACGGCTGGGAAGCCATAGGCTACACGGAGCCCACCCATCCAAGACCCTCCTTTGGCAGCTGATTGGGGTCCACACTCACCCTTAGCCTGCCGTGGCTCCCTGCCACTGGCAGCTGCCAGCCCCCTGCCCTGTCTTGCCCTTCTGCACTCACAGGACTCGGGGGTTGCTTCCAATCTTGCATGGTTCTGTAACTCCATAATTTAATTAAATAGCATCCACACTGATGAAATATGAGTAAGGGAATAAGGGAAATTTTTACTTCTATGAAAACTTAGATGAAAGTTTAGAAAACACTAAAAAAAAAAGTTGCTAAAAATAATTACTGTTCCATCAGGTTTGGCAAGGCAGCAGGGAAAGGTTTGAAAAATGATGCAAGTATAAATGGACTCTGCTTTTTTATTGCTTTGAAAGTGTTTTTAAAATCTTTGTCCACTTTAAGAGAAACCAAAAATGAGAATCATAAGAAACGCATTTTGACTGTGGTTCGTGCAAATTGTGGCATTACGATCACCCACTTTACAGAGAAGGCTTGGGCCATGTACCAGGAGGCTGGGGAGTGATGTACACGTGAATGTTTAAGATGAAAACAAACTAAGATTAATAAAAGTGAAAATGGTGTCTATCTATCATCTATCCTTCGATTTATCATCTATTGACTATTTATTAACTATCAAGTATCTATCCATCTATCATCTATCGATCTATCAATCTATCTATGATCTATCTACCTGTCTAGCTATCATCTACCTATCAATCCGTTATCTATAAACTATTTATCTACCATCTATCTACCTATCATCCATCTATCTATCTATCATCATTTATCCATCTATCTATTGATCTATCAATCTATCATCTATCTACCTGTCTAGCTATCATCTACCTATCAATCCATTATCTAAACTATTTATCTACCATCTATCTACCTATCATCCATCTATTTATCTATCATCTATCTATCATCATTTATCCATGTATCATCTATCAATCTATCTATCATCTATCTACCTGTCTAGCTATCATCTACCTATCAATCCATTATCTATAAACTATCTACCATCTATCTACCTATTATCTATCTATCTATCTATCTATCTATCTATCTATCTATCATTTATCCATCTATCATCTATCCATCCATTTGTCATCTATCCATTCCATCCATCAGTCATCTATCTGTCATGTATCTATTGATCTATCATCTATCATTTATCCACCATCTGTCTAGAACGACCCCACGCTTTCACCCCTGTGCTCTGTCGACTGGCCAGCCTGCCCTCAATCAGCCTATTCAGATTCATTTCCTACAGACTGAGCTTGCACAGCAAATGGCAGAAGGAAAAGGCCAAGAGTTTTGAGTTCAAGTGGACCTGGGTTCAAATGTTGACTTTCCCACTGACCTAGCACTTTTATGATTTGTGGCCAGCCACTGCGGCTCTTCAAGCCTTTGTTCTCTTATCTATAAAATGAAGATAGTAATTCCTGTTCTGCTGAGTTTGATAAGATGTATAATTTTAATAGCGTGTTTGGCTCACAGATGCTCCATAGACCAGGTGGTCATGATTAGTCAAGTTGCCTTGGAGGCCCACCCCGGGTTCCGGTGGCCCTCACCCTGGCTGCCTCTGAGGCTCAGGACAGTTGTGGGGCCGCAGTGGTGCTACCTGCCAAGTGGGGTTAGGGTGTGAGGGGCCGCGCTGGTTCAGCGTACCGGGGTGTGCTGCAGCCATGGCTGGACCAGGGCAGGGTGAATGCTGAGCCTTGTGTGCGTGCCCCTTCTTGTCGTGTGGGTGAGAGTGAGGAGCCAGGATTTGCATTTCTGTGATACAGAGGAGGTAGAGAAGAGCACCGTACACACACTGGGAAAGAAAAGGGCTCGGCCAGCCCCTGCGGCACCATGGCTCCGCGTGCCGAGTGCTTGGTGCCCGTCTAACGCTTCCGTGCACCGTCTCCCTGAAGAATCTGGCATCCCTGTAAGGCCAGGAATATCATCCCACTTGGCAAACGAGGAAACAGAGACTCAGGGACATGGAGGATTTGCATTTGCCCTGGAATTCCTCCAGAGCGGATGGTCGCAGGCTCGCTGAGGACGTCTCACTGAGCCCTGCTGGCCACAAGGCACATGGGCCAAGAGCAGCCGCCCAGGAGGCTGGCACCATGGAGCCCAACCCCACTGCCTCGCAACAGCTGATCCCTGCAGCCACCTGGAGGCTGAGACAGGTGGGGTGGCCTTGAAGACCGCATGGCTGGACGGTCTGGGTGCCACACCTGAGCTGTACATTCAAGCTCAGAGATTCTGCAGTCCCAGGGTGCACGGCTCTGAGCCTGTGGCAAAGCCAAGGGAGATTATTCTGTGACCTTGAGAGGGGCTGAAGGTCACTGCATCTTCCTCTTCATGTCTTCCCTCAAGGCCACAGCAGTTTTGTCTTCAAGGTGCACCTTTAGCTCTGACATGCGTCGGAACTCCAAGGTCCACGCTGTGCTGTGAGGACGCTGCTCTCACATAGCTCATCTGAAGCCAGCCTCTCCCTGCCAAGTCCTGCCTCTTGTTTTCATACAGTCAGAATGGGTGTGTAATGAATAACGACTCGTTTCAACACAGAGCCTTGGAACAAACCGATTTTACACGTTGTGGTTCTGTGCTTGCACTCTTAAGCAGAATGTGTTGGGTTTCGGCAGCTAGTCTGCAGAGATCACTAATATTCTGCACATATCAGTTTAGAAATCTTCGATGAATGAGGGGAAACGCTGATGCGAAGCTGCGAGGTCGCCTGGGTTTGCAGTTGCCTGCTCGCGCCGTGCGGTGATAAACACTCAGGAAACAATTCCAAGACGTGGCTATCAGGAGCAAACCGAACACAAAACGGATGCAGGTGGTTACCTGGAGCTGCTGCACTGACGCGCAGAGAGACCCGCGGAGGCGCAGCGGGGAGCTTGGCACAGACAGGAAGCCGCGGGGAGGGCGCGGACTGCACCGACCTCAGGCAAAGGCACAACAGGCGGCTGGGCGACTCGCGCGGGGAGGAGGCACGCGCAGCTGTGTGCCTGCCGCATCTGCAGGAGCCTGGACCACGCTGGGGTTTGGCTTGGAATGGCTTTTGGAGTCTGTGCCTTCCACCAGGGGCCCGTGCCAGCGCGGGGTGGCCCTGGCAGGAGGACTGGACGCCTGTGAGCATCGCTGGTCAAATGCGAGGGAGGATGCAGGAGCAGCGTGCAGCCCCGGGACAGGGAAGCCAGGTGGAAAATGGGCAGCGATGGTGCTTCCAAGGCGGATGCTCTTAAGGGAGCTCGGCTTTCCTCCTGCCGTGGAGTTCGCGGAAACCTGAAGCAGGAAAATGGCAGCTTTCTGTGACTTGAAAAATGATGTCCTTTGACGAGCTGGCCGGCTTACACGGAGTGGAGGCCTGGGCTCCGCGGCGGCTGGCTCCTGCAAGCCACACCTGGTGGGGATGTCCAGGGACCAGCAGGAGGGGGGCCTGCACCCCTCCCAGCTGGAGAAGAATGAGCCCGGGGCAGGCAGCACAGGGCTGGCATTTGCCGTGGTCCTTGGGGCCCAGCTCCAGAAGAATAAAGAGAATAAACCTTTCTGACTTGTTGCCATTATTCTCTGGTGGAGGCTGTTTTAAACAGTTTTACCCTCGGGCCGGCTCTTTGTGGAGCTGGGATGTGAACGTGGCTGGCGGGATGTCAGGTTCCTGACCTTCACGGGTGGGGAAGTCTTTGGGAGTCTGGCGAGGCCTATCCACCCCTCCCAGAAGAATTTAAAAATGCACAAAATAAAATATACAGAACTACCAAGGAATCAGATTGAAATACAATTAGTATGATAATTTAAAAACTTGACAGAGCAACACACGTGCTGTTAATGGATGCATTGTATGACAACACCCAGCCGTGAGTCTTGCGGCCACTGAACTGGAAGCCGTGGCACAAACATCTCAGGTGGGAGAGAGAGACCTGTGACTTCCCTCTGCTGAGGGCGCAGGTCCTGCAACACCACTGCGGTGCACTGCCCGCTTTTGTAGTCAAAGACATTCGAAATCTGTTTGAGGTTGGTGAAAATGAAGATGAATTTTTTCCCCATCTGTGGTTTTTGGGTCATCTGGGAAGAAGATGCCAAAATGAAATTAGGCACTGAAAGCTTTCCTGATGGGGGTCCCTGTGAGCAGGGGTGGGAGTGGGGGCTGCCCCGCCACGGTGAAGGTCAAGGGCGGAGGAGAGACTGTGGGAGGAGCACTGAGGAAGAGCCTTGGGCTGAGCGGAGCCCTGGAGCAGAGACACCTGACCCCAGAATGCACGCTGGGCACACGGCCCGGCTCACAGCCCACAGTGCCAGCAGAAGCGGGAGCAGCCCAGGGGCATGTTTCCTGGGTGCCCTGGGCCGGGTCAGAGCCTCCTTGACCCCCGGTCCCGGTGGGGAGGACTGCGTGCACGCTCTGCAGCCGTGCACCAGCCCATGACGGAACTCTCAGTTTAGACTCAGTTCCAGACTCCTCGTCTGGGGAAAGGTGGAGTTTGCACACATGCAGGCCCTGGAAGGCCTGAGAACAGCTGTGGCTGCCAGGCAGGTGAGGCAGGCATCGCGGATGGTGCAGAAGGGAAGCTCCTGGCCCAGCTATGTGTGCACAGACATGCATTTCCGGGGCCCCAGACTGGAGGCAAGTGCTTGGCAGGGGATTTGGAGAGTCGGATGAGAGGGGTGTGGAGCAGTGGGGCTGCCTCGAGTCCTAGCCTGGTCCCCACATGCACTGTGCCCTTGGCCAGGATAAATCCCATATTGTTTTCCTTCTTCCACATTGTCAACTCCCTGTCTGTTTTGTGCTGAGATGTTACTGGTAAATCTGGTGGCTCAGGAGCCAAGTCTGTGGAGATTTTTGAATTTTCATGCATGGTTCCCTGAGCAGTGATTTTGGAATCTTCAGTGAAAGAATTTCAGAAACCACGGGAACCCTCATGGGGTCCCACGGGCTCTGTGCGTGGCCAGGCTTCCCTCCAAGCTGTGTCCTGCTCTGAGCCGCTCTGGTCGCTGCTCTGCTGGGAGGGCGGTGGGCCTGGTTCTTGGGAGGGCAGAGGCAGCCGCGGGAGTGGGTGCAGGGCCTTGGAACAGGAGAGCTTCTCCCTGCACTCTCCCCCTTCACGTGCCGCAGGTGGAAATGACTTTGGACAGAAGGCAGCTATAGCTGTGTCCATCATTGGTGGAAAAACCCCAAACCCTGAAGATGTGGATGCGTTGGAAGACATTTTTTCGGCAGTGTGGCTGTCTATTATGATTGCAGGATTGTTTTGAAATCATGTTTTTACTGACTTTTGTTGTAAAGGTGTTTTTGAGCAAATATCAGTCTTTGTTTCCCTAGTCAAATAGTGGTTACAAATGAGGCTGCTCTTCACACTAGTTCCAAGGACCAGCTGGGCACCAAGAGGGCCTGGGGCAGGGGCTGGAGGCCTGGGGTGGGAGCTAAAGGCCCTGGGGGGAGCTGGAGATTGTGGGATGACAGCAGGAGGCCCTGAGGTGGTAGTAGGAGGCCTGGGTGGGAGCTGGAGACCCTGAGGTGGGAGAAGGAGGCCTGGGGCAGGAGCTGGATGGCCTGGGGCTGTGGCCTGAGGTGACAGAAGGAGGGCCTGGCATGAGAGTTGGAGGCCTGGGGCCAGAGCTGGAGGGCCTGGGGCAGGAGCTGGAGGCTTGGAGTTGGATCTGGAGGCCTTGGGATGGGAGTTGAAGGGCCTGGGGTGGGAGCTGGAGGCCTGGGGTAGGAGTGGAAGGCCTGGGATAGGAGCTGGAGGCCTGGGGCTGGAGCTGGAGGGCCTGGGGCAGGAGCTAGAGGCCTGGGGTGTGATCTGGAGGCCCTGGGATAGGAGCTGGAGGGCCTGGGGCTGGAGCTAGAGGCCTGGGGCGGGAGCTGGAGGCCTGGGGCTGGAGCTGGAGGACCTGGGGTGGGAACTGGAGGCCTAGGGCGGGATCTGGAGGCCCTGGGATAGGAGCTGGAGGGTCTGGGGCTGGAGCTGGAGGACCTGGGGTGGGAACTGGAGGCCTGGGGTGGGAGTTGGAGGCCTGGGGCTGGAGGTGGAGGGCCTGGGGCAGGAACTGGAGGCCCTCAGATAGGAGCTGGAGGGCCTGGGGCTTCGGCCTGGGGTGGGGGTCAGGCAGTGCTCTCCATTTCAGCTGGTGGCCTGTGAATATTTTATGCCCAGATTTGCTGATTTTGTGGTGTGTATTTCATTGAGCTGTGGCTTGTTTCCCAGCATCATGCTTTGGTTCCTAGAAATAATGATGTTCTGATTTGCAAACGTGTAAAAGGAACCATCATTTTTCAAAATCTAGGAAGGCTTTAAAATGATACTTGGCTCAGCCTCTTGGCGATGTGTGTGCATCTTCCGGAATTCTCGGACATGAGGGTGTCCAACCCATGGACGAGCTGCTCTGACAAGCGATGACAGTGCATTAATTGAGCAGCGAATGCAGTGAGTTGACACTGTTTTATAGATATCTAACTGAAAGCTTATTAATTGAGATTTTGTGTATTTTGAGGGATGGAAACAAAGATCTGGCTCCTGCAGTTAATAAACAATGTAGCAATGCGGCACATGCCCGCGGTAAAGATGTCACAGTGAGCATCCAAACTGATTTAGGGCCGGGCGCTGCGGCTCACGCCTGTAGTCCCAGCACCTTGGGAAGCTGAGGAGGGCGATCACTTGAGCTCGGGAGTTCAGGATCCTGGGCCATTTGGAGAAATCCCATCTCTACAAAAAATACAAAAATTACCTGGCCCTGGTGGCACGGGCCTGTAATCCCAGCTACTCAGGAGGCTGAGGTGGGAGGATTGCTAGACTCAGGAGGTTGAGGCTGCAGTGAGCCGAGATTGTGTCACTGCACTCTAGCCTGGGTGACAGAGTAAGACTCTGACTCAAGAAAAAGTTTTACTTGGCTCTTTGTATACAGGCTTATATTATGACATGTTCCAACGACGCATTCGAGGTTGTAGGTCAGAGCACAAGACATTGAAAGAATAAATGGAAATATCAGTACAATGGGAAGCAGAGGCGGGAAAGATGAGATGGAAAAGAGTTACTCACTGAGGGACCCATGCAGCCCCACGGGCGCTCTGAAGACCCGTGGCAGGCGTGACCATGCGCTTCTTGGCAGTCAACAAAAATGATGTACAGCTTCTTTCAAGATTTACAGCTGTCTTGTGAATTACCAGTATGACCAGATAATTATTGAATTGTCTTTATTATTTATACTGTTGAATAATGTTGGATCCATACTTCTAACATTGATATAAATAACATCACATTGTCCACTCGATTAATAACATATCAGTTGCTCAGTGACAGTGCGTTGATGCTGGAGGAGAAAGTGTCTCATTCCTCACAGGGAGAATGTTGTATGTTTCTTGTTCAGTGTGTGCTTTTGGTCCAATCTAAGGTAGCTAGGCAACAAAACCTTGCTTTGTAGAGCTTATTTCTCGTGGGCACCCCACCTTACAGCCCAAGGGCATTGCCCCGCCCCGTTCAGGATGGGACCGCTTGTTGTTCGGAGTGTGAAGATCCCGTGATTCCTCCCTTCTCTGTTCTCAGGTGTGTAAAATTGGCTTTGTTTGGCATTTTCTCAAAATGGAGGTGGAAAAAAATGATGAGACTTTGCTTAGATCACAAGTGCCGTTAATATTATCCACCTGTTTCTTGTTGGATGTGTGTTGTTCAGGAAGGCAGACTACCTAAGAATATAAATCTTATTTCTCTCGTTAAGAATCTGTGATTTGGAAGAAATCAAACAATATATTCTATTTTTAGCATTTCAGCCCAAATGTAATCATGAAATCAAGGTGTCCACTGCATGAAAAGTGAATAAGAAATGGCACACTTTTTTAGGATCTTTACAGCACTCTACATTTCTTTTTTGCTGAAGAATTTCCTAAATTCATTTAAGATATGTTTTTAAGAGTTTTAATATTTAAATATGAAGAATAGAAAATCTTTTGTCTGAAGGTGCAGCCTCTTAAATACTGCTCTTTGCTGACATTCAGTCAGAAGCAGGGAGCTGTCATTAGGAACCATACAGTTTTAGGAAATCTTGCACTTTTAAGAAAATCATTTTCTCAGGCTGTATGTGTTATGTTGGAATTATAAGTATGTCTAAATTAAGACATAAATCTCCAACACAGGAGCCACCTTTTCATTATATCTCATAGAAGATTGTGCACATTGCTGATACTCAATTAACTAATAATAATAATGCTAATAATAATGTAGCAATAGTCAACTTCCATTTGGTCACACATCCTGCATATACAGTAATTGTGAAAACATATCATCTCTGAGAGTATGTGTTGTGCTCGGATAAAATGTGTCATCATCACGAAATTAGAGTTAATGGCAGGAAGGGGACCTCTTTGATCAGTCCCTCCAAGGCCCTCTGCACACCTCTTAAGTGTACCTCATTATGAATTCATTTTAAGCTTCATTGAGTCCCAGAAATTAATTTGACATAAATTTCATCGTAAGGCTCTGGAAACTTTAATTTCAAAGGTAATGGTAAAGTAGGATTTTCTCCCCGTGTTCAATACAGATACTTTAGACAGATGTTAAAGTGCAGGTTGAGTATACCAGCCGTCAACATTTTTTTCCAAAATGACTCTGATTTAGTAAACACTTTATTTAGCATTTATCTCTCACCTATACTTCTAAAGCATTTTCTGACATCTGGTCTCCTTGATCTCAGCGGGATCGTGATGTGAAATGGTGCCTGGTCTGCTGGGGACAGCACAGGAACGAAAATGTGGAAACGTGGAAACGCGGGTCTCCGGCCGTCCGGCTTTCGCGGGCCCCGTGTTCTTCCCTTCAGTGAAAATACGCTTATACATGCGGCTCCTTCCCTCTCCAGGTTGCACTCACACTCCTTTTAACTTGAAAGCTTCTGTTTTCATCCCGGGATATTCCGGGATCTTATGCAACCCCTTTTTCTTTCTGTTTGCTGTTTGGATTCTTAGTGATGCCTCCTTTTTCCCCATCCATATTTTTTATCTTCATTCTTTTTTTTTTTGAGACAGGGTCTCACTCTGTCACCCAGGCTGGAGTGCAGTGGCATGAACATGGCTCACTGTAGCCTCAACCAGGCAGGCTCAAGTGAGCCTTCCACCTCAGCCCGCTGAGTAGCTGGGACCACAGGTGTGCACCACCATGCCTGTCAAATTCCCTCATTCTTCACACTTTTCTATTTGAGACAGCCTCGCTCTGTCACCCAGGCTGGAGTGCAGTGGTATATCTCGGCTCACTGCAACCTCCACCTCTGTGTTCAAGAGATTCTTCTGCCTCAGCCTCCCGAGTAGCTGGGAATACAGGTGTGTGCACTGCCATGCCCAGCTAATTTTTGTAGTTTTGGTAGAGATGGGGCTTCGCCATGCTGGCCAGGCTGGTCTTGAACTCCTGACCTCAGGTGATCCCCCGTCTCAGCCTCCCAAAGTGCTGGGATTACAGGCGTGAGCCGCCGCACCCAGCCTCCCCCCCCCCTTTTTTTTTGAGACAGGGTCTCATTTTGTCTCCCAGGCTGGAGTGCAGTGGCGCGATCTTGGCTCACTGCAACCTCTGACTCCCAGGTTCAAGCAATTCTCCTGCCTCAGCCTCCCCAGTAGCTGAGATTACAGGTGCGTGCCACCACGCCCGGCTAATTTTTTGTATTTTTAGTAGAGACGGGGAGCTGAGATTACAGGTGCATGCCGCCACACCCGGCTAATTTTTTGTATTTTTAGTAGAGACGGGGTTTCACCATGTTGACCAGCCTGGTCTCGAACTCCTGACCTCAAGTGATCCACCTGCCTTGGCTTCCCAAAGTGCTGGTATTACAGGCGTGAGCCACCGCGCCCAGCATTTTTTTTTTTTTTTTTTACCTCTTTCTGATATCTTCTGGAAGGTACTTTGACCCAACTCTTCCTCACTATTCCTCCTTCTATTCTTTTAGAATTCTTGGATGTGTCTACAGTATGTGGAACAGGTGGGCAGGAGTTTCCGAGAGAAAAGCTCTGTTCAGGGTGGAGCTTTCAGCAAGGGATTCCTGCGGGAGAAGTGCAGGTGGCACCTGGAGAGACAGAGCTTCTTCTGGGGCTTGGAGGGTCTTGAATGTGAGCCAACAGATTTTAGAATTTTTTACTTGCAAAACTTTAAAAACACACAGATATGCATAAAGAAAAAACATGACGATAATAAAAAAAAATTCTACAATTGGAGGTAACTGTTACCTAACTTTTTTTTTTTCCTTTTTAGACAGGGTCTTGCTCTGTCACCCAGGCTAGAGTGCAGTGACACAATCATAGCTCATTGTAAGCTCAAACTCCTGGGCTCAAGCCATCCTCCTGCCTCAGCCTCCCCTGTAGCTGGGACCACAGGCACGTACCACCACACTCAGCTAATTCAAAAAAAAAACAAAAAAACTGTAGAGACATGGTGTCACTATGTTGCCCAGGCTCATCTCAAACACCTGAACTCAAACAATCCTCCTGTGTCAGCCTCCCAAATGCTGGGATTACAGGTGTGAGCCCCCTTGCCCGGCCAACTGCTAACATGACGTATTTAACATGACTTGACATATTTTGTTTGCTTTTCTTCACTTTTGCATATAACACTCATACTTTCAAAGACCAAAAAAAGTTCCCGTCATGTGATACTATTTTGTTTCTTAATTTTTTTTTTTTAACTCAAGGCCTCTTTGTTTCAGTACATGCAAATTCTTAGTATGTCCCCAAACAAATTCAGTGGCCTGGTTTTCTGTTCATATTTCTCTTATGGCTTTACAATCTAATCTAAGGATATTAATGTATGAAATATACAAAGACAATAGCCTTTCTTTGGTAATTCGTATAAATATTTTCTCCAAAGAATTATCTTTTAACTTTGTTTTTTGTTTTTGTTTGTTTGATTTTCGCTGTGATGCAGAAAATTGTAAGTTTCGTGTGCTCTGTTTCTGGCCCTTGCGTCGTGCTCGGAAAGGGCTTCTGCAGCCTAAGACCATGAAGAGACATGGCGAGTTCTAAGCAGGTGGATGAAATGAGTGGGGTGTTACCTTGCCTGATCCTCCGGGTGAAATGTCCAGGTCTAGCTTGGCTGGTGGTGCACAGGGAGTGCCGGTGCTCTACTGAAGAGGAAAGTGGAGTGAGAGGGTGGGACCCTGGTGGGGAGCGGGAGGGTGACGAGGCCGGGCGGCGGCCTGGAGGGGCAGCCTGAGTCGTCGATGGGGTGAGGTTCGGGGGTGACCCCGCTGAGGTCAGGCAGAACGCTGGGAGGACGGCGTCCGGCAGCCAGCGGGAAGCTCAGGCCTAGGGTGGGGTGGCAGAGGCCAGACATTTCTTAAGTGGGGGCTTCCGGAACACAGGCCTGCTGCAGGGCTGGTGCAGGCCTCACGGGCCTCAGAACGCCTCTTTCCCACAATGGCTGTAGATTGTCACTGAATTTTAAGAAAAGTGACTTCCACTCAAATGTAAGAGACCCAAATTCTTAGAAAATGGTTTAAGAATGATTTTTTCAAAAACCACTAAACCAAATATATTACCTATATTTTAGATCTATTTTCATCTTCTGAGTTACGTTGTATCAGAAAGCGTTAATAAAATCGTTGTCTTATAATATGTAACTAAGTGGTTTAAGGTAGTGGAACATTTGTGCATGTTACCAACATGTCTTTCTATTACTTACGTTAGTTATATTAGCATAGAGAGGGTCTTTTAAACCCATCAAATATCATAAAAGCTCCACAGTCTGCAGAAAAGATTCAATAATATGGCAGGAATTAAGGGAAATGTTAAATTTTTTATTTGTTTGTTTGAGACGGGGTCTGACTTTGCCACCCACGCTGGAGCGTAGTGGTAAGGTCTTGGATTGCTGCAGCCTCGATCTGCTGGGCTCAAGCAATCCTCCTGCCTCAGCCCACCAAGTAGCTGGGACTACGGCATCCACCACCACACCTGGCTAATGTTTGGTATTTTTTGTAGAGATGGGGTTTCACCATGTTACCCAGGCTGGTCTTAAACTCCTGAGCTCAAGTCATTTGCCCGCCCCGGCCTCCCAAAGGACTCGGATTACAGGTGTAAGCCACAGTACCTGGCCCCACAAATGTTAAAGCTTTGAAAACAGATTAGAATTTGTATTACTGTTTTTTGGATTCCATGTGACCTGAATGTCTAATTGTAGACCAACTGCAGATCTACTCATCAAACATTTTATTTTCACCCCAGATAGAATTACCCTGAAAGGACACATCAGGTGCTAACAAAATGCATAGATGGAAAAAGAACCCTCCTTTAAATAGAGTACCCTCCTGGTTCTCCTATTTTGTGTCATTAAGCACAATTTGTGATACTTGGTACATAAGCATGGGGTGTCCTTGAGCTGCAGGAGGTAGAGAGGTTAGCATCATGAAATGATGGCACGAAGCGAGAGCCATTACCGATGGAGAAGAAGGGTGGGTAATTGGGTCCAGCCCCCAGGGTTAAGTACTGCATTCTTCCAGAGTATATTTTTAGTGTTTTACTTCGCCTAGTTTCAAAATTCGTCTAGATGATGGGGCTTCTCTCTTTTCCCCTGGAAGATGATTAAACAGACTAACAGCTTTTGCTCAAAGAAAGGTTCCTGGTATTTGGTGTCAACTGTGGTGTCTGATTTTGGCTCGTGCATGTTATCGATGTGTGGTGATGGCATGCAAGCCTACTTATTTGGTTATTTGGTTTCTGCTGGGGAGATTCACTCATATTGTGATATAACTTGCCTAGTTATTACCCACTGATCTATTCATGTTTCTCTCTCTTTTTTTTTTTTTTAGCCAAACTGACATAAATATAAATCTCTCTTTATTTTTAGTTTTTCTTCCCCAGATTTGTTCTCAAATGGGATGAGAATCTCCAGATATTGTTGAAAAAGAGATTGGAGCAAGGGAGACTCCCCTTCCCTTCCTCGTGGCAGCGGAAGCTGGTGATGCCTTGGAGGGTTGGGCCTCCTGGCCCCCCAGTCCTCACTCCTGGAGCTTCCTCACCTTGTGGCCCTGTGGCACTCTCAATTGTCCCTACTCGGGTTTTGTGGTGCACACGAGGCTCTTCTGACTCCTGGCTGGTTTCTCGGGTTTTGTTCTGCACCTCACGGCTCTACCAGTCCCTCTCTCCTGGCCTTTCCACCCCCATCCCACCCCGGGACCCTGGCCAGCTGCTTCCCGCCGGGGACAGGTGGAGGAGTAGGCTCGGTGATGAGCTTGGGGGTGCCTGTCATACTGAGGAACGTTTCTCATCTCCGTTGTCTTTCCCGGGGTGTAATTTGTACGGACTCTTGAGCATTTGAAAAGATCCTCTTAATTTTGATGCCTGTGGTAAGTGAGAAAGCTGGTGAGCGCCGCTAGAGCCGAAGGCACTCTGGTGCACCCTCCCTCCCTGCTGAGGCCGAGGTCCCCCACCCCTCGGGCTGGATCACAACGTGGACTGTCACTGGACAGCACTGAGGCCGCTGTGAAGACCCTCGGAAGGGTGCTCACATGCTTCTCCTCTCAACTCACGTTGCTTCTGGTTGGGGTTTGAATTCGCCGTTGAAAATTGCAGGCGGCGTCGTATCTGTGTTCATTGCATTATATATTTGCAAGCACGTGAACAAGTGAAGTGTCCTCAAGCTCTCAGCATCGTCTGGGCCCTGGGCTTCAGCCTGGTACCCTAGTCCAACAACACCCCCTAATCCGACACTCCTGGGTCTTGAGGCTGGTTCGTGTGGGTCGGAAGCTGACGGGGAGGCCAGTGTTGTGATGTTAGAAGAGGCGATTCTTGTCGTCCTGCCTCCAACTGCTCAGAAGAAAAGGCACGCACATGCAACCACACACCCAACATGCAGCAACCACAGCAGACACTTTTAAACACCCTCAGCGGGTCAGCTCCGTCCTTTCATTCTTACATAGCTCCGTTCATGGAAGATTATGTTTTTGGAAGTGCCCCTGAATGAGAAATTCTGCTTCTTCATCCCCAGTTTAAATCTCACGGCTGCTCTGGAGACCCAGGATCAGATGGACAGGTTAACTGCAGTTGCCCTCGGGTAGCTAAGTACTGCGATTTTGGAGCTGTTTCTCCTCTTTACTGCTCTCTTTCAAAAACAAAACAGAGAAAGAAGAAAAAAGGAAGAAAGAACATACAGCCCCCACAAAGTCCCTGGCCCTAGACCACTCCCTGGAAGCAAGTGCCCACCCAAGGAATCCCCCACAACTCGGTTGACCCCACCTTGAGGCCCCCAGGTTTTGTGCCTCTGCAGAACATCTGAAGCAGACATGTGCTTGCAGGTGAGAGGCTGGGGCTCAGATCTTGGGGCTCTGTAGGCAACTGGTTCTCAGAGGATGAAGAGTTCTGTGTGAAATGGTGCAGTCTGATTGTGGGAGGTGGACTGCAGAGCGCTGTGTGGCAGTGCTCCTGGCCGGAGTGGCCTTGGGAAGCAGTCGGCAGGCAACAGTCTGACCCCTCCCTTCCCCGCGGAGGGAGACTCAGAATTGCATGTTGGACTTGACTGTCCCCACAATGCCAGGGCTGTGTTGATGTGTCAGGGGCCATTCCTCTCAGGGGTGGTTGAAGCCCAGCTTGGCTCAGGACAGAGATACTCGGGCGTCCCAGGGCTGAGTTTCTTGTCTGAGGCCGCCGGCTACTTGTGGTGTGTGGAGCACGAACCCAGGCGGTGGGAGGTCAGAGCCTGCTCTCCGATCAATCTAACCCCGCCGTCCCCCATTTTAATAACAGTGGGATTCGCGCAGTGACTGGAGCAAGCACAGATGCTCTGAGGTAACTCGGTGGGCACTGCCCTGACACAGAGGTCAGAAAAGGCCCAAGCTGAAACTTGACGTTTATGACCAAGCAGCAGTGTGGAAAGCCAGCAGGAAGGAGCTTTCTCAGCAGACGAAAAGCGTGTCCCAGGTCTGCAGAGAAGACAGAGTCCCACTCGGGGGCAAGAGTGGCTCTGTGTGGCTGCAGCATTCAGCATGCGGAGTCTGGAGGTGACGGGTGCCCTGCAGGGCTGAGGTGGAGCTTGTGGTTTCTGGTGGTGATGGGGGTCCCTGTAGGGCTGAGGTGGAGTGTGTGGTTTCTGGAGGTGACAGGTGACCCTGCAGGGGTTTGGCGTGTGGTTTCTGGAGGTGACGGGTGTCTCTGCAGGGCTGAGGTGGAGCGTGTGGTGTGTGGAGGTGACAGGGGTCCCTGCAGGGCTGAGTGGAGTGTGTGGTGTCTGGAGGTGACAAGTGCCCCTGCAGGGATTTGGCGTGTGGTTTCTGGAGGTGACGGGTGTCTCTGCAGGGCTGAGGTGGAACATGTGGTGTGTGGAGGTGATGAGGGTCCCTGCAGGGCTGAGGTGGAGCGTGTGGTATGTGGAGGTGACGGGTGCCCCTGCAGGGGTTTGGCGTGTGGTGTCTGGAGGTGACGGGTGTCCCTGCAGGGCTGAAGTCAAGCTCTGCCTCCTGCGGAGCATTTGCATTTCTCTTGGAGCCTCTGGAAAGTTTCAAGTGTGAGGGAATGAAATAAGAGTCGTATTTTAGAATTTCTATAGAATTGGAAAATAAATGGAGGGGCAAAAACGTGATGGGAGGGAGAACAGCTTCAGACCTCCGGCACCATCTGAGTGTGGATTGTCAGACTGGAGAGGAGGGGCAGGCTGGAGAGCCACTGTGGACACACACAGGGTCCATGTTGGGTGTCAACTCAGTGTAGAAACCAGAGAAAGGACAGACCCCAGGCAGCCTCCCACCTGCTGGTGTGGGCTTCTTGGTGACAGTCCTTAAATAGGAACAAAGCAGGCAGAACCCAGTGCTTCTGGCAGAAGGGCCCATAGTCAGAATTGGCCAGCAGGAAGGCCGGCCTCATGGAGTGCCTCATCCTCCTTGGGAGATGGGCTGGTTTCCTGGAGAACAGGGGCTGGTTGTGGGCCCTGCTGGCTGACCGATTCGCCCGTTCTCTCCTTCACGCCTCACTCTCCTCTCTGTCCCGGCACTCCTGGTGCTTGCTTGCTCCAGTGCTTTGTTTAATGTCTTTTTTTTTCCCGCTAGAATAGAAGTTTTCTGAGGCCAGAGGGCCTGTCTGCCTTGCTCATCATGTTATCCCCGGCACAGAACGCTTGGTAGGCGCTGGCTGACCCACTGTCTCTCTTGCTGATAGGTGAAATAGTTCTAATTCCAGGAATCAGGGAACTGGGAAGCAGAGGAGTGCGCCTGGCTGGTGCGTGGATGCTGGCAGGTGCGTGGATGCTGGCAGGTGCGTGGATGCTGGCAGGGGCGTGGATGCTGGCAGGTGCGTGGATGCTGGCAGGGGCGTGGATGCTGGCAGGGGCATGGATGCTGGCAGGGGAAACTACCCCTTCCCTACCCCACGAGTAGGAGCTGGTGAGGGCAGCCGCGTTCTTCACGATGGACACCAGCTCTGGAAAGCTAAGTATCCACGCTGTGGAAAGGAAAGAACAAACTATTTTGGAGGAATGTTGAGCAGATAATAAAAATGAATTACACAGTAGATGGCTCGCCCTTCAACGCACAGCGTTCTGAAGAGCTGCACGATTTTGTTTGAAAACAGTCAAGGGCTTTTTGTAATACTTTACTGCAGGTTTAATTGCAGTGATATTTCAATGCCAAGGAGAGTAATTTGCAGCATGAATACAGCATTAGATTTGCAAGGCCCTACATTTTAAAACCTCTGCATAAAAGTGAGCATTTGGTACTAGCACTAGTAGAATTCTCATTTCCTACCTAACTTTCAAAGAAATTGAAGTTAAATGTCTATATTAACGTTTATAAAATTTTAAGAGTGATTCCCTTATTACATAATTAGCCTCAGCACTCATGGATCTGTGTGTCTGCCGAACATCATTACCCAGAGCAGGTTCTGGAACAGCTGCCGCCCAGACAGCATGGCACTGATGTGGCCCTGAGGGGCGCATGCCGTGACAGACTAAAGTGCTCGGGGGATACTGTTGTTACGAGTCAGAATTGTTCATTGTAGTAAACATTTTCTTGTTAATAAAGAAAATCCTAGGCAAAATCTAAATACCTAAAGAGGTGATGGTATGTGGTATGATAGTTTAGAGAAAATTGTATTTATGAACATGGGCCAGCCAGGAGGGCAGGAAGGTCACGCCCATGGGAAGGGCCACAGCCCCGCGTCCTGTGTGCATGTCTCTCCGCAGGGAGTTGATGACTTCATGCCTGGCATTGCGTGTGTACAGGGGACAGGCAGGCCCCAGACACCATTCCTGGAGGATCCTCATTAACCAGGATTGCTCTTCCATCTAATTCCAGAGCTGAGAGGCCTTTGGCTTCATAGATCTAAGAGACACAGAAAAAAATAATCCCTAGAGAAAGAAGGGTGGAGTCATTCAAAAGGGCTGCATGGAAGACCCCAGCCCCTCTAGTGTTAATGCTGCAGACAGTCAGCTGTTGGGGCCGAGGCCCACAGATGGAGACTGGAAACTCCATGAGAATTGAGACTGTCTGGGTGGCGCTGACATGGTTAAGCAGCTGAGGAGCCGTCTCACCGAGACTGTTCTGACTCCGGTAAATAATGGTCTGTGTGGAACCTTCTGGCATGAGACATTGACGTGATCCCAACAGTGTGGCACAGCTCCTGTAACAAGTCTCCCATCAGGAGACTCAGACTCAACACTTCAGAACTACAGGGACAGGTCAACCTGTGGAATCCTGAGGACATCTGCTATCAGGCTGTCTTTGAGAATAGAAAATAATAATAGAATATATGACAGAAATGGAGAGCATCTATGAGATGGTGGCTTGTCCACTGGAGATACATGGCCCTTTCCTGGAGCCCGCAGGGGGAGGGGGGTGGGCAGGAGTTTGCAGCCCAGCTCCCCCCACCCAGGTGGAGCCACCACCTTGTCCCCACAGTGCATCGTGGGGCATCTCAGGGAAGCACAGGGCTTCCTGCAGTGTGAGTTCTCCTCTGGCCAACGCAGAGGACTCCAGGCTCAGGGAGATGGGGGCCAACACAGAGAGGAGATATCTGCTATGGACAGCTACCTAAGCAAGAGAAAAGCTGTGAGAAGATTCAGTCACTGAGATGTTGGATTTATTTTTTAACAGCAACTAGCATTACCTAATACAATGGGTAAAATTATTTACCTTATTCCAGGGTAAGTTTCTATCAAGAAGGATCCAGAAGAGTGAGGGGGGTCTCAAATTCCTTTGTGGCTGGCACAAGTGATGTAAGAAATACCGAGCTATCTAAAGTCTAGGTTATCTGCCTCAAGGAGACCATGGGCATTAGGGGATTTGCAATATTCAGGACCTTAGGTACCACCCTACCACCCCTATGATGGTCATCGTTATCTTCATCATGACGGGCTTCACAGTCTCCAGGGTCCCCCCCACCCCCATGATGGTCATCGTCATCATCTTCATCATGATGGGCTTCACAGTATCCAGGGCCTGCACCACCCCCACGATGGTCATCATCATCATCATGACGGGCTCCACAGCAGGGCCTGCACCACTCCCATGATGGTCATCGTCATCATCATCATCACCATGATGGGCTCCACAGTATCCAGGGCCTCCACCACCCCCACGATGGTCATTATCATCATCACAATACTGGAGCTTCACAGTCTCCAGGGTCCCCACCACTCCCATGATCGTCATCGTCATCATCTTCGTCATGACGGGCTTCACAGTATCCAGGGCCTACACCACCCCCACGATGGTCATCATCATCATCACGATGCTGGGGCTTCACAGTCTCCAGGGTCCCCATCACACCCACGATGGTCATTGTCATCATAATGATGGGCTCCACAGTATCCAGGGCCTGTACCACCCCCACGATGGTCATCATCATCATCATGATGCTGGGGCTTCACAGTCTCCAGGGTCCCCATCACCCCCATGATGGTCATCGTCATCATCTTCATCATGACGGGCTTCACAGTCTCCAGGGTCCCCACCACCCCCACGATGGTCATCATCATTGTCTTCATCATGACGGGCTTCACAGTCTCCAGGGTCACCACCACCCCCATGATGGTCATGGTCATCATCATCACCATGCCAGGGCTTCACAGTCTCCAGGGTTCCCACCACCCCCACGATGGTCATCATCATCATCATGATGGTCTTCACAGTCTCCAGGGCCTGCACCACCCCCATGATGGTCATCATTATTGTCTTTGCTGTGGAGGGGCTTTGCAGTGTTTCGATGGTGGTCATCTCATCGCCATCACCATCTCATCCTGAGTACCTCCCTTGTGCGAGCTGTGTGCTTTGTTCTTTGCCAGCATGACCTTGTTTGATAGACTCAAAGTGTTTAAACTTATGTAATTCATTAAAAACGAGTTGTGTTTCTCCCTATTTTCTATTTTGTACATGAACAAAAATGTATTCTGTTGCCTTGGAAGCTTAGAAGGAAGACTGCCGGGCCTCAGCTTTGGTTGCTCTGTTGATATTTGGAGGAAAGTGCATGGCGGGTGGTCATCGGGGGAAAGTTTAAAGTGGAAATCACATTCCGTGGCTTTGAATGTCTCTGTTGAATGCTCAGGCCCATCACAACAGAGGCACTGGCCTGAGAGGAAAAACATGATTTAGCTACATTTTATTCTGGACTTTAGCTGTTAAAACCATCCTTTTCTCCTACCTTTCCGATATTAATTGATGTATCTACAAACTGTTCTACATTATTTCTTGCTGCTGAGAAAAATGGCAGTGAATTTAATGAAAACAGAGTGGCAGGTTCTAAATTGTGGCAGCTTGCTGGACCTGTGGACCCTTCCCACTTAACGCTGTTAGCTGAAATGTAAAGTGAAGCTATATTTATGGAAGAAATTTAACTTTGACAAGAAAAGAACAAATAAAAAGTCTATGTGGATTGATGTTGATGAGACATCATTGATGGAGTTTGTTCTCTTATGTTTCTAGAATATCCTATCTGATTTCAGTTTCCCTGAGAAACATGTTAGCCAATTTTTAACACCTCACACCATCTCTGTGTAATTTCTTAGAACAGTATTCATCTCAATTCACGCTTGGGAGGTGTACAATGCTTTTGGCTTTCAATGTCTGGCCTTATTTTATTTGTATTACACACCGTTTGATTGTTGAACTCTCTGGTGGAATTGTCCCTGAGATGAGATAAGAGAATTTGAATCTCACTGTCGCTCAGCTCCACAGGATGCCATGAGGTGCAACGCAAGCTGAGGGTGAGGAGACAAGGGTTGAAGGCTCTGAGTTTTCAGCTCTTCCATAGACACTGCAGCTTGTGTAAAGATGGCTTTTCTCTCAATAAAAACGAGCTTTCTTAACAAGTAAGTGTGAGTCCTCATCAGGCCTCCTGGTTCACCGACTCTCACTGTCACTTTCGTGGTGTCAGTACAATGAAGGAACTGCACAAGCTGGGGATTTTTTTTTAAAGTTCCATATTGAACTATGTGTTCATTGAATACAATTACAAAAGAACATAATATCTCAAATTTTTGAGTCACAATCTTAGGCTTATTACTGTCAAAAAGCAATTACAAGCTATTTTTATGCAGAGCTCAAACATAAAATTAAAGACTCCGAAATGAAAGAGAAACATTTTTAACCATACCATACAGTACTCATAACAATGTCTATGGAGCCAAATGTGGAGCATAGAAAATATGCATATTCTGCAACCCAGAGAGGGTGTTTACAAAGATAAACTTGAAGAATAATTTAGACCAGCTGTTTGTAGTAACTTTATTCCTATGCTTGCTAATATGTTAGAGTACAGAGGAATGAGGGAAAAATTGTGTTGAAACATTTAACATCTTAAAATCGGCTGACTGTGATAGGGGATCTTCAGAACCAGAGCTGTGATGGCTTGATAACCAATGTATGCGGCCTGGGTGGATGGACAATGACCCCAGTGATGACGCGTTCCGCAAGCACTCATGCCTTCAGATGAAAACACGAGGTCATCCGGGGGTCAGGGGAAAGGGACCTACTGAGTCTATGCCTGAGAAGGGTTAACGCCTGCTGCCCGTCTAGACCCAGGCCCTCCCGGGATGACCGGTCAGCAAAGACTTCGTGAACACCCTCCCCCTCTGGAGGGCACCATTCTGCACTAGGGTGTTGTGGCGGCTCACGGAGCCAGTAAGCTGATCAATGAGTCAGGATCGGAGGAAGGGGCTGCTGGTCGCAGATTCGGACGGCGACGATTTTGTGGGGCTTCTTTTGCTGCTGCTGCTGCGGCTGAGGTCGAAGGCTCCAGACGCCTGGTGACCCCACCTCATGACACCAGCAATGCCCCCAGGTTTCTGGACAGATGTTTTATGTCTTAGTTGCTTTTGTTGGAGAGACCTGTTTTTCAAAGTGCTGGCCAATATACCCATCATCGCCACTTTCGGATGCCGGAAGACGAAGACCAACAGTGGTGGCAGGCACCTGTCTCTTCCCTGAGTCCTGTCTCTGCTGCACACGGCATACGGCCAAGCATTCAGAGCAAAGGAATGAAAGGAAAAAACATCCCGTGGGGTTGGGTCAGAGCTTCCGTCTCTAAGTGGCACTTAGATGGCCCCTTGCAAAGTTGAGCAGAAAAGTTTCCGGCATCTTCGTGGAGGTCCAGGGAAAGCATTTGCTTCTTGACTCACCATTGCAGTAAACTTGGTGTGGAGAAGCAGCGGCTGTTCAAGCTGGGCTCAGAAGCTGTTCTTCCCAAGCAAACCAATAGCAGCGATTTCTGTGTGTTTCCTACATGGCAGACTCTTTATGAAGCTATCCTTTTGTTCTTCTTGACATCTCTGCAAAGTTGGCATCATGATTCCTAACTGCAGATAAAGAAGTGCTGGCTCGTGGATTTCAGGAACAGTCAGGATCACACCTGCAACACGTGGCTGAGCTGGAATCTAGGTTTGCGTCTGATGGATCAGACGTCCCTACCCTCGTGGTGTGGCTTGGGTGCACTCCTGGACACGCCGCACTTCCAGCCTGGCAGCACCCCCGAAGCCTTGGAGGCTGTGTGCACGTGGGCAAAGCTGCGAAGCCAGAAATTGCATCCTGGCTGGCACAGGACCTGGACACCTGCAGGCACCTGTGTGCCTGGAGGGGAGGTTGCCCACGTGAGGCCAGGCTCAGTAAGCCACCGCCGAGGCAGGTTTGACTTACATTATAGTAGCAGGCTGACGTCTTCAAGGTGACACTGAATCTATTATCTATTATTTTCCCCCCAGATTTGATTAAGTAAAAAAGCTCACTTTACTAATTTTTTTCCTTCTACAAGGGCCAAATGAAAATAAAATCAAGTGAGTTCTTAAAATGCTTGGCATGGTTGATCTCGCTGGTTTGCAGCTTAGTAGCAGACCTCTGACTGCAAGGACAGTCTTACCTCCTAATTTTTAAAAACATTTACAACCCACTAAACTGGGAAGCTGTTTGTAAAGCAGGAATACCTTTAATAAGTGCAAAGTATCGGAGGACCGCTTTTTCTTAATTGGAAATCAAGGATGCCGCCTCCAGCATCAGCTTTGTTTTGCCTCTTGCTGCCGCATGTCCCTTTTGCTTTCAAAGGTGCAGTTTATTTTCAAAGTTCTCAGTTTGGTGCTCAGCTAGGGTCGGGTCAGAGCCCTGGGAATCCTGTGGAAGAGGAGACAGAACATCTGGGTTGGGATAATCTGGGGTCATCCGTCCAAGGGTACGTGGACCCTCGGGGTGGTGGCAGAAAAGCAGAAGAGACTCTCGGGGCTACCTGGGAGGCAGCCCCTTCCCTGCCTTCAGCAGCCGTTTCAGACCCCGGGAAAACAGGTCTTCTCCTGGCTTCCCCAGGTATACTTGGCCTGGCATCAGGTCAGCAAGCGCTTCCCACGGTCTCTGTCTCTTGAGTACAGAGAGCCCTGCCCAGCCCTTCAGGAAACACCAGCCAGGACAGTCAGCCCATCCTGATGAGACAGGGAAGGGCTGCTGCCAGGACCTCCCACGAGGGGCTTCTCCAAGAAGGCAATCCTATAAAGAAAATCCTGCAAGACGAACACGCACTTTTGCCATTCGAGGATGGGATTGTAAAAAAGGAACCCACAAACCGTTCAGCCCTCTAGACTATGTTTATTTGGCCCCATATGCAGGGAATTCATCAGGCATTGTCTTCCCCTTTAGGTTCTTTCGAGCTTAAAGAACACACTGACATGAGCCAACCTGGAGTGCGTGGAGCGTGTGCTGACATACTGGCCAAGATATGCACAGGCACACACACGTGCACATGGCGTAGGCGCACACACGTTGTCCTTGCATAAACCCCTGTCAAGCAACGCTCACTGTCACAAGTGGTGTGGAAACACAGGATTAGACAGTTGTGCAAGTTCAGCCACGTGTCAGATGGCCTCAGAGCTGAGCCGTCAGCGCGCCTCTGTGTTTGCTAGGCCATTGGTGGAACCCCTGACGTTCAGGGCTCTCAAAGGCACTGAAAATACTGTTCACAGAGCCACAATTAGCAAGCAGACTATATGAATAATCACACCCATTCCCACAAAGATTTCTTGTTTCCACCGACCAATCCATTACCTGCTTCAGTGAACCGTCCTGCTGTTAATGTGCAGGGCTCTCGCCCTCAGGTGATGGAGTAAACTGCCCTCCGCAGCTGCCTGCTGCTATTGTTTTAGGTCAGATGTATCGTGCATGAGGAAAGTTTACTTGTCAAACATTCCAGACAGGCCACTTTAATTCCAGATCAAATTGATAACATGCACACCGTCAAGGCTGGAATGAAAAGGAGCAGGGCGCCTTCCTTGTTTTTTATAACAGCTTTATTGAGACGAAATTAGCACACCGTACGGCCCACCCACTGAAAGTATACAATTCAGGGTTTTGGCAGAATCCTAGATTTATGCAGTCTGTCACCGCGATCACCTTTAGAGCACGCTCATCACCCCATGTGCCGGCACGCCTGCGCTGGGCGTTTCACGTAGATGGAGTTGTGCGGTGGGTAGCCTTCGGTGACTGGCTGCTGGGCGTTTCCCGTAGATAGAGTTGTGTGGTGCGTAGGCTTTTGTGACTGCCTTCTTCATTTAGCATACTGCTTTCAAGATTCATCTGTCTTGTAGTATTTCTCAGTACTTCTGTCCTTTTCTTAGCTCCATTGTATGGATGGACCACATTTTATTTATCCATTCATGAGTTGATGGGCATTCCTTTTGTTTTCACATTTTGACTATTATGAATAATGTTGTAATTGGATTCTTATCCTATTTTTTTAAAGAAATTTTAAGATAAAGTGAATATGGATCATTATGACTTTGGCTTAACTATTTTGTGTTAATGAGGCTTACTGAAATGGTTTGATTACCAGCTGTCTTTGCCAGCAGGTCAGGGGTCTTCCTGTCCTCATTGTTTTTCTTTCTTGTCACTTTCTCATTTCCATAAAGTCATGATGACTTTTGAGAAGGGCCAGATTCCCAGGTCAAAATTGCCCCTGAGAAGTTGGGTGAAAGCCAGAGGTTTTATCAAAAGCCACCTGTGGAATTAAGTCACAAATGGAGTCAGATGGATTCCTCCTTCACTCCCTGCCCGGGATTACGGCGTCAGGTGGGCTGATAGCACAGGTGAGCCTCAAATGGCCTTCACCTTGGGGGTGAGCTTTTGGGGTCAACTAGTGAGTTTTGGGATCAAGAAATTTGAGGTCAATTTCAGAATGGGTTTTCTAATTCTCTGAGAATTGGTAAGTCAGGTCGTGCACTGGAATCAACCAGAAAATTTAATGGGCCAGGGCATTCTAGATATAAGAAATATTGGTCTTCTCTCACAGCTTGTATATTTGATGCCACTGAAGCTGTTATTTTGATGGCATAAAGAACAGAGTAAGATGAATATTTTGACAGATTCATGGGTGTATCAGATAGCAAAGAAAATTGAGAAACAAGATTGTAGAACGTGATGAAGTGTGTGAGAGGAGGCTACAAATCATGCCGGATTAGGCACGCAGGAGGCATGCCCTCTCTGCTGACGGCGACTCCTTTCTTCCACCCAGGATGACTGCACATGTGCGCCAGGCCAGCTGCACGGAACCCGTGGGGTGGGTGGAGCTCCCATGCCCTGGGGCTTTCCATCTAGCAGGGTTTTCCCCGGTATTTGGCCTTCTTGTTGTTGTTGTTGTTGAGGAATAACAAGCTTGAGAAAAGCGAGCACGACATAAAAGCACAGCTCAGCAAATTGTCCAAACATGGACAACCTTAAGCGACTACGGAGAGGGGATGGCAGGAAATCTTGTCACAGTTCAGCATATTGTCCGAATGTGGAGATCCCTTAGTGACTACAGAGAGGGGATCTCGGGAAATCTTGTCACAGCTCGGTTGAAATCTTCTTTCTTCTCCTCAGAGAACAGCATGGTCCTGACTTCTGGCAGCCTATTTCACTTTTGTGTTTCTAGACAGGTGGCTTATATAGCATGCATTCTTTTTTGCCTCACTTTTGTGTTTCTAGATTGGTGGCTTATATAGCATGCATTCTTTTTTGCCTCACTTTTGTGTTTCTAGACAGGTGGCTTATATAGTATGCATTCTTTTTTGCCTGGCTTCTTTTAGTCAACATTGTGATTCCAAGATTCGCCCGTGTGATTCTGATTTGCTGTAGTCCATTTACTTTCAATGCTAAATAGTTTTTCATGACAGAGCATAAGGGACTCACCCCTTCCTCCACCTGATGGACATTTGATTCCCTCCCAGTTTTCATGTCTTATGAGTGCAGATGTTGGGGTTCAGCAGAGAGTTAGAACCACTAGGAGAGAAATAGCATATGGAGGTATTTGATAGGGACTTGGCCTGGGGCAGTTGTGGAGCTGGTGAAATGGTGTCCATCAGGCTGTTGCTTCTGTGTCCATTTCAGAGCCTGAAGTTGGCCAGGCAGGCAGTCAGGCAGGACAGACAGATGTGACATAGGGACGAAGAGAAACAGGAACCTGCATGTACATCTGGAAGGCATGAGGGTGAACTTGAATCCAAGTTGGGCTCTTACCACCTGTGAGCCTCTGACTGTGACATGCAGGTAACCTGTGGGAGTAGTGGGGACCCTGTGTCTCGGGTTCACAACTACCTGGCCGTGGGCCCAGAGGATGAAGCAGGAGAGGCAGCAGGCAGATGTAGCTGTTGCTATGGCAACAAGGTGAGCCTGCAGACAACGGCAGCACCTGGACCTGTGTTGACCTGAGTGTAAAAATGTTTCTAGGGACCCATCTATCTTTTATTTATAGATTTCTGAGCTCTTTTTTTCTTTGAGATTAATGTCAAAGTCTTTTCAAGGAACGCATTCTTGTCTGTGTTGATTCCCTTCTAGAGTATGTTCACTTTATTTGGGGTTAATTTGTTGTTCTTTTTTTAAAAAATTAGATGGATGTATAGTTCATTAATGTTTCAGTATTTCTCCTTTTCTGATACGTATATCTAAGCCTATACACTTTCTTTTGCCTTTGGCCGAATCTCACTTGTTTTGACATTTTCCATTTTGCTGTAAGTGGGAGGCAGACTTCTGCAGGAGTGCCATGATTTTCACACCTGGCTTACACACCTGTATTTATTTCCCCTGGAGGATGAGTAGGACTTATGAACTTGATGGATCTTCGACTGAAATCAGTTATGTTATAGGATAAAGCGAAGGAATTCTGCACTTGTTCTTAATTGACTTTCAGATAATCAAAAAGGAGATTATCTCATTGGGCCTGAGCTAATCAGGAGAGCCTCTATAAAGAGGCTAAGAGACCAGAGTGATTCAAAGCAGGAGAGATGCTCTCCTACTGGCCTTGAAGAAGCAAACTTCTGTGCTGTGGAGAGGGCCTTGTGGTGGAAAGTGGTGGGCGGCCTCAAGGAGCTAAGGGCAAATGAATTCTGCCAATTTCCGGGGAGCTTGGAGGAGGACTGGGACTCAGATGAGGCCAACACCTTGCTCCTAGTCTTGTAAGACCCTGAGCAAAGGGCCCGGTTGGGCCTTGCCCAGGCTCCTGAGCTATGGAAAATGTGAGATGATAAATGGGTGCTGTCGTAAGACACTAATTTTGTAATAATCTGTTATGCAGCCATAGAAAACAATTACATTATTATTCAGTTCAAAGTATATATAATTTTAATTAAAATTTTTTCTTTGACTAATGTTCTATTTAGAAGTATATACCTCGATTTCTAGGCATATGGGGGTTTGCTACTTAACTTCTTATTGTTGATTTCTAGTTTAGTTGCACTCAGGTCAGAGAAAAACTCTGAATGATTTCAATCCTTTCCAATTTGCTAAGAGTTGCTTTATGGCCCAGCATATGCTAAGTTTTCGTAAATGTTCCATGAGTATCTAAAAACAAAGTGTATTCTGTAGTTGTGATACAAGACAAATTTGTTAGCTTTCTTGTTCTAATGTTTTAAAACACTCCCCCAACTAAAAAAAGCCATTTATCTTTTCAGTTATTGAGGAAGAAGAAGTTAAATCTATTACAATTGTGTGATTTACTTCTTTGTTCTATCAGTTTTTGATTATCAGAAATTTTTTTTATACTATCATTCTTAGAAGGTATTTATGAAATACAGATTTTTAGGTCAGCTATTATTTTCTGCCAGCAAGAGTCAAAAGCATCATTTCATTGTTTTCTGGCTTTTATGTTGTCTTTTGAGGAGCCAGCTGTCGGTCTAATGTTTTTTCCTTTGAATGTAATGTATGTTTTCAAGAACCTACTTTGAAGATTTTATCTTTCTTATTTTTGGGGAAATTTTACTATAATGTGCCCATATGTGGTTTCTCTTGCTATTTTCTAAATGGTATTTATAGGATTTCTTAAATCTGTGGCTTAATGTCTTTCAACATTTTGAGCCCTTTAAAAATATATCTCCTTAAATAAAGCCTCTGGGCCATTTTCACTTTTATCTCTTTCTCAGACTCCAAATATACATGTGATAGAGCTCCTGCCTCCATTTCCTATATTTTTAAAGCATTTTTCTTTATTTTCTGTTCTTTATCTCTCTATGCTTCATTCTTGTTATTTTCTTCTGACTGAATCTTCCAGTTCACTAATTCTCTCCTCAACTGTGTCTTAAATTCATCCATGAGTTTTACATTTTTCTTTTTTTCCTTTTTCAACTTTTATTTTAGATTCAGAAGGTACACGTGCAAGTTTGTTATCTGGGTATATTGTGTGATGCTGAGGTGTGGGGTAGGAATGATCCTATCACCCAAGTACTGAGAACAATACCCAACAGTTAGTTTTTAAACCTTTTCTCCCTGTCTCCCTCCCTCCTTCCCCTCAAGTAGTCCCCAGTGTCTATTGTTGTTATCTTTATGTCCATGAGTATCCAATGTTTAGCTCCCACTTATAAGTGAGAACATGAGGTATTTGGTTTTCTTTTTCTGTTTTAATTCACTTAGGATAATGGCCTCCAGCTGCATCCATGTTGCTGCAAAGGATGATATTTCATTCTTTTTATGGCTGCATAGTATTCCATGGTGTATATGTACCACATTTAAAAAATCCAATCCATGGTTGATGGGCATCTAGGTTGATACCATGTCTTCGCTATTGTGAATAGTGCTGTGATGAACGTGCAAATGCATGTGTGTTTTGGTTTTATTAGGTTCTCTATTCTGTTCCATTAGTCTCTGTGTCTGTTTTTGTACCAGTACCATGCTGTTTTAGTTACTGTAGCCTTATAGTATACTTTGAAGTCAGGTAATGTGATGCCTCCAGCTTTGGTATTTTGGTCTTTTTGCTTAGGTTTGCTTTGGCTGTTCAGGCTCCTTTTTGGTTTCATATGAATTTTAGAATAGTTTTTTTTCCAATTCTGTAAAAAATGACATTTGTAGTTTCATAGGAATAATGTTGAATCTGTAGATTGCTTCGGGCAGTATGGCCATTTTAATTATATTGATTCTTACAATCCATGAGCATGGCATATTTTTCCATTTGTTTGTGTCACTGATGATTACTTTAAGCACGGTTTTGTAGTTCTTCTTGTAGAGTTCTTTCACCTCCTTGGTTAGATGTATTCTTGAGTATTTTATTTTATTTTTTTTGTGGTGACTGCAAGTGGGATTGCATTCTTCATTTGGTTTTGGACTGAATATTTTTGCTGTATAGACATGCTACTGATTTTTGTACATAGATTTTGTATCCTGAAACTTTGCTGAAGTCATTTATCCATTTCAGGAGCCTCTTGGTGGAGTCTTTAGAATTATCTATGTATAGAATCAGATCATCTGTGAACAGAGATAGTTTGACTTCTTTTCCTATTTGGATGACTTTTATTTCTTTGTCTTGCCTGATTGCTCTGGCTAGCACTGACAGTACTATGATGAATAGGAGTGATGAGTGTGGGCATCCTTTCCTTGTTCCAGTTCTCAAGGAAAATGCTTCCAGTTTTTGCCTGTGCAGTATGATGTTGGCTGTGGGTTTGTCATAGATGGCTCTTATTTGGGTGTATATGCCTTCAATGCCTAGTTTCTTGAGTTTTCTTTTTTTTTTTATCATGAAGAGATGTTGGATTTTATCAAAAGACTTTTCTGCATCTATTGATATGATCATATGGTTTTTGTTTTTAATCTATTTATGTGGTCAATCACTTTTACTGATTTGCATATGTTCAACCAACCTTGCATCTCAGGAATGAATACAAGTAAACCTCTGTAGCAATCCAGGAAATGAAGGAAGAGATAAACATCTTAAAAAGAAATCAATCAGAGCTCCTGGAATTGAAAAACTCACTTAAGGAATTTTGAAATACCACTGCTTGATCATGGTGAATTAAATTTTTGATTTATTGTTGAATTTGCTTTGCTAGTATTTTGTTAAGGATTTTTGTGTCTATGTTCATCAGGGATATTGGCCTGTAGTTTCCTTTTTTGTCGTGTCTTTACAAGGTTTTGGTATTAGGGCGATGCTGGCTCCATAGAATGAGTTGAGGAGGAATCCTTTTTCCTTGATTTTTTGGAATAGTTTCAATGGAATTGGTACATGCTCTTCTTTGTACATCTGGTTGAATTCAGCTGTGAATCATCTGGTCTGGGGGCTTTTTTTGGTTGGTAGGCTTTTTATTACTGATTCAATTGTGGAACTTGATATTGGTCTGTTTTATGTTTCATTTTCTTCCTGATTCAATCTTGGGAGATTGTGTGTTTCCAGAAATTTATTCATTTCCTCTATATTTTCTAGTTTGTGTTTGCAGAGGTGTTCATAATAGTGTTTGAGGATTTTTGTATTTCTGTGGGACTGGTTGTAATGTCATATGTGTCATTTCTGATTGTGCTTATTTGGATCTTCCCTCTTTTTTTCTTTGTTAATCCAGCTAGTGGTCTGTTGATCTTATTTATACTTCAGATAACCAACTTTTGTTTTTGTTGATTCTTTATGTGAATTTTTGGGCCTTATCAGTTCCTCTCTGATTTTAGTTATTTCTTCTCTTCTGCTAACTTTGGAGTTAACTTGGTCTTGTTTTTCTATTTCCTCTAGGTGTGATGTTAGAACATTAATTTGACATCTTTCTATCTTTTAAGGTAGGCATTTAGTGCTATAAACTTTCCTCTTAACACTGCTTTTGCTGTATCCCAGAGATGTTGATGTTATGTCTCTGTTTTCATTTACTTCAGAGAATTTTTTTGATTTCTGCCTTGATTTCATCATTTACTCAAAAGCCATCCAGGAGCAAGTTGTTTGCTTTCTTTCTGATTGCGTGGTTTTGAGAGATTTTCTTAGTATTGATTTCTATTTTTATTCTACTGTGGTCTGAGAGTATGGTTGGTATGATTTCCACTCTAAGAAAATTTATTGTGACTTGCTTTATGGCTGAGCATGTGGTCAATCTTGAAGTATGTTCTGTGTGCAGATGGGAAGAATGTTTATTCTGTGGTTGATGGGTAGAATATTCTGTGATGTTTTTTAGGTCCAATTGGTCAAGTCCAGAACTTTGTTAGTTTTCTGCCTCAACAATCTGTCTGATTCTGTTAATGGAGTGTTGAAGTTCCCCATTATTATTGTAGTTGTCTAAGACTTTTCATAGGTCTAAAAGTACTTGTTATGAAACTTGGTGCTCCCATGTTAGGAGCTTATATATTTAGAGAAGTTACATTTGCTTGTCGAATTGAACCCTTTATCATTATGTAATGCCCTTCTTTGTCCTTTATTACTATTGTTTGTTTTAAGTCCGTTTTACCTGATATAGGAATAGTAACCCCTTATCTTTTTTGTTGTCTATTTGTATGGTAGATCTTTCTCCCACCCTCTACTTTGAGCCTATTGGTGTCATTACATATGAGATAGGTCTCTTGAAGACAGCAGATGAATGGATTTTTTTTTAAATTCAACTTGCCACTCTATGGCTTTTCATTGGCTTGTTTAGATCATTTACATTCAAGATTAATATTGATATGTGAGGTTTTGATTCTGTTGTGAAGTTGTCAGCTGGTTGCTTTGTAGTTTCTATTGTGTCTTCATAGGGTCTGTAGACTATGTATGTAAGTGTGTTTTTATGGTAGCTGGTATCATTCTTTTGTTTCCATGTTTGAAACTCCCTTAAGAATCTCTTATTAATATAAGACTTGTCTAGTGGTAATAAATTGCTTTTGTATTTAATTATCTGGGAAATATTTTGTTTCTTCTTTACTTATGAAGCTTAGTTGGGCAGGATACAAAATTCTTGGTTGGAATTTATTTTCTATAAGCATGCTGGAAATAGGCCCCCAATCTCCCTTGGCATGTAAAGTTTCTGCTAGTAAGTCTGCTGTTAGCCTGATGGGGTTATCTTTGTACATGATCTGCCTCTTTTCTCTAGCTGTCTTTAAGATTTTTTCTTTTCTTTTTTTTAGTGCTGACCTTGGACAGTCCGGCAATTATATGCCTTGGTGACATTCATTTTGTGTACTATCTTGCAGGTGCTCTTTGGTTTTCTTATATCTGGATGTCTACCTCACTAGCAAGATTAGGGGAATTTTCTTGAATTATTCCCTCAAATATTTTTTCCAGGTTGTTTGCTTTTTCTTCTTCTCTCTCAGGAATGCCAATAATTCATAGGTTTGCTTGCTTTACATAATCCCACAGTTCTCAAAGACTTAGCTCATTTTTAAAAATTCTTTTTAAATTTATTTTTGTCAGACCGAGTTAGTTTAAAAGACTGGTCTTCAAATTCTGAACTTCTTTCTTCTGCTTGGTCCAGTCCATTGCTAAAGCTTTCAGTTGTATTTTGAAATCTCTTAAGTGAGTTTTTCAATTCCAGGGGCTCTGATTGATTTCTTTTTAAGATGTTTATCTCTTTCTTTATTTTCTGGATTGCTGTAGAGGTTTCTTTGTATTGATTTTTAACCTTGCCTTGGATCTTGTTGAGCTTCCTTGCAATCCATGCTTTGAATTCTTTGTCTGTCATTTCTAAATTTCCATTTTGGTTAGGGACCATTGCTGAAGAGCTAGTGCAATCCTTTGATGGTGTCATTACATTCAGATTTTTTGTGGTGCCTGAATTTTCATGCTGTTTCTTTCTCATCTGGAGATATTGGCACTTCTAATTTTTATAAGTATTTTTGTGCAGGTAGTATTTTTTCTTTTTATTTCTTTCCCAATAATGTTATTATTATTTTATGCTATTTTTTCTTGCCCTTTCCTTCTCCCACTCCCTAGGAGGTGTGAGTGTAGAGAATGCTGGGTAGGGTCTTTCTATAGCCTTATGCACTTCTTTTGGCAGGTTTTATATTGGGCCGTGCAGTTCATCCTACAAGCCCATAGATGGTGCTTATGGGTAAGAGCCAACTGCAGCCAATGTGGCTGGGTATATACCTGTCCTTGTTTACTGGTAGAAGCTCTCTGTTGCCTCAGGCAATGGGCTGATTCATGGAATATACAGTGGAATGCTGAACTCCCTGTTTGGCCTTAGGAATTGGAGGTGGGAGCCATGAAGAGCAGGGCTAGACTGGACTGGCCCACCTACAGGACCCCTGATGGTGGGCACAGGCACCAATGCTGAGGAAGAACCCAGTGGGCAGCTACCAAGCACCCAGAGGTTTGCCTAGGCTTGGAGCTAGGAAATCTCTTTGGCCCCAAGTTCTCTGCATGGTGTTGGGGGCAGCCTAAGCTACTAATCCAGGAAAGTGGGTGCTCCAGATGCCTGGAGATTTGCCTGGGTGTGGAGTGGAGAGGGTCTCCCCACACCAGGATCACTTCACAGCAGAAGAGGGGACAGGCCAGCCCCCTGATCCAGGTGAGCAGATGCTCTGAATGCCTGGAGATCTGCCTGATGTGGAGTGGAGAGAGGCTCACTGCACCATGATGTATGCTCAGGAAGGGTGTGGTGCCTTAGGCTGCAGATCCAGGCAAGCAGGTGCTCCAAATGCCTGGATTTATGCATGGAGGTAGAGCAGAGAAGGCCCTGCTGTACCACGATCTCAGGGGAGCTGGCTGGGGCACCCAGCAGTGACACACACAAATCTGTTTCAGGTCACTAAGCTGGCCATGGCTGAAAGTCTCACTGTCCAGGAGAAACTGCAGCTGTAGTAGTTCTCCTCCTGCCCCAAGCCTGCAGTGGGGTTGGTGGGGAGACACCATTTAGCCCTAGTGCTGAGATGCTTTCCACAGTTCTGGCCATGGAGGCCCCTACTGTGCTGCAGAGCAGGTGCTCCAATCTCTGGCCCAAGACTAAGATGCCTGCATGGCCACGCTGCCGGGTCACCAATCAATGGCTGATTTTATATGTGCCCAGATTAAAAATGGTGTCTTGCTCTCGGTCCCAAGTCTGGGACAATGTCTGCAGCTTTTCCAGGTGTCTGTCCCTCACAATGTCTCCCAGCCTCTCTCCAAGTTAGCTGTTGGGCTTGAGCAAAGCAAAGGCTGTCCCTTGGCCTGGGTTGCTCAGATCCCAGGGGAAAGGGAAGTCACAGAGGGAGGCTCTCTGCCTCCTTCACATATGGGGGTTCCACTCACTTTTATCAACCAGGGACTGTCACAGGGCGGTTTGCAGGCATTCTCCTCCCTGGGATCTAGGGTGTCCTTCATGGATTGGGGTGGATCCCTGATTTCCTTTTTGAATTAAAGTTCAGAGTTCATTTTTATGCACTATCATCTTGCTATTTCCAAGTGGCTGAGACTGAAAGCTTCTAATCTGCCATCTTGGAAAAAAAAAAAAACACCTAAATTTCCTTTATTCTAGTTTTTAGTCCTACAATTTTTTTTTTTTTTGAGATGGAGTCTTGCTCTGTTGCCCAGGCTGGAGTGCAGTGGCACAATCTTGGCTCACTGCAACCTCCACTTCCCGGGTTCAAGCCATTCTCCTGCCTCAGCCTCCCAAGTAACTGGGATTACATGCACCCGCCACCATACCCAGCTAATTTTTTGTATTTTTAGTAGAGATGGGGTTTCACCATGTTGGCCAGGCTGGTCTCAAACTTCTGACCCCAAGTGATCTGCCCACCTCGGCCTCCCAAACTGCTGGTATTACAGGCGTGAGCCACCATGCCTGGCCCTAGTTCTACAATTTTTAATTTGATGGTTGTTCTCCTTTTCCTCTTCCTCCTTGGTTTCTGGCTGTTGTAGATTGTGAAAATGGTCGGAGATTCTTTGCCACTCCAGGCATCTGGAGCACCCACTCTCCTGGATTAGCAGCTTAGGCTGCCCCCATCCCCATGCAGAAATCACGATTTCCCTGTCATTGGAAGCTGGGCGGCCAAGTGACTGGCTTTGACCAGTAGAGCCTGGTGGAAGCGTTGGGTGAATTCTGAGCCTCTGCACCTGAGAAGTTTTGCATCTTCTGTCCTTGGACAGGGACCCTTTAGCTACTGTGTGAACAAACTCAGCCAGCCTGATGAAGGATGATAGACTGCAAGGAGGAGTGTCGGGTCATTTCAGCTCTGCAGCTGTGCTGCTGCTCCTGGGAGACGCTCCCAGCATGAAGGGAGGCCCACCAGAGACAGCAGGACCTGGCCCAGACCAGACGGATGGCCCATCTGAGGCCAGCCTAAACTGCTGAGCTAAAGAGAACGATGGACTAAATAAAATTGTTGCTGTTTTAACCCCCTAAGTATTAGGGTGATTTGTTGCATATTTCTCTGTTAAAATTCTTAATAATTTAAAAATAATTGCCTTAAACATATTGACAGTGTAATTTTAAATGTGTCTCATTCTGTACCCAGGCTTCATGTGGTGTGGTTATACTGTGCATTCTTTCTGTTACTTTTGGTCATATTATCTCGTTTTCTGATGTGTCTGGTTATTATTGAGTGATGGGAACTGCATATAAAAAACTGTAGAAATATTTTGAGGGATGTGATGATGTTATCTCTCTGTAGAGGCTGTATTTTTTTCTCGGGGGAAGCTAAGGCATTGGTAGCCCTGGGTCACCTCAATCCAGTTTCATGGATCTAAAGTCTATGAAACTCACCTTCAGTTCTAGGGTTAAGCCTGTCAGGGTCCCAAAAAGTGTGGGGGAATTACCAGTCTCCTCTTCCAAAACTGGACTCCACTTTTTTTTTTTTAATTCACTGAACCAAGATAAACTTATTTTATCTTGCACGTTTTATCTTAAGAGAAGAAGTCTTGCACATCTTCTCACTCTCCTAGCTGCCTCTTTGAAGGACGAGATGCCCTTGGTGGGGGTGGGGCAGTAGTTCAAATCCTGTGCTTCCTTTTCTGTGTTTTCTTCTCCTGCTAGATCTTGGGGATACAATTCTCCACTGCCTTGCACTTTCTAGTTAGCCTTTACGCAAACTCCACTTTTGACTGATATTTTAGCTGCTAGCAAGAGGATTGGTAAGAATTATCTGAAACTCTATTATCAGAAAAATAAATACACAAGGACTTAATTTTTAAAAGATATATTGAAGTAGGCCGGGGGTGGTGGCTCACGCCTGTAATCCCAGCACTTTAGGAGGCTGAGGCGGGCAGATCACGAGGTCAAGAGATCAAGACCATCTTGGCTAATACGGTGAAACCCCATCTCTACTAAAAATACAAAAAATTAGCCGGGCGTGGTGGTGGGGCGCCTGTACTCCCAGCTACTCGGGAGGCTGAGGCAGGAGAATGGCGGGAACCCAGGAGGTGGAGCTTGCAGTGAGCCGAGATCGCACCATTGCACTCCAGCCTACGCCGTCTCAAAAAAAAAAAAAAAAAAAAGATATATTGAATATAGAGAAGTACAAAGGAGAACATAACCCAGATGATAGCACATGATATATTTGCTTTTAAGAAAATCCCTTCTATTTATCTAAAATGAGATGTATTTACTATAACTCACATATTTTATAATAATTTATAAGTACTTACTATTTAGAAATTATATTCATTATGTATTGTAAATTGTAAATCCAATAATGCTGTAGAGTAAAAAGGTAAAAATGAAAAAAATCCCAAATCTGCTGCTCAAAAACTGTCATCATTAATCTTGGGTGATCATCATGCTACACATTTTTGATGAAGCTTATATACATTATTAGAGGACTAGCTAAATATAGTTTTATGAACTGGGATTATACTAGAAATGCTATTTATTGAAAATGATATTATGCTACTTTACCTGAATCTAATAAGCAAAATAAATTAAAATTAAAGCAAGTATTGACATCAAATAAATTTTATTCATTATAAGAGGTATTGGCTGGGCATGGTGGCTTAGGCCTGTAATCCCAGAACTCTGGGAGGCTGAGGCAGGTGGATCACTTGAGCCCAGGAGTTCGACGCCAGTTTGGCCAACATGGTAAAACTCCGTTTCTACCAAAAATACAAAAATTAGCCAGGCATGGTGGCAAGTAGCTGTAGTCCTAGACACTTGGGAGGCTGAGGCAGGAGAATCCCTTGAGCCCTGGAGGTGGAGGCTGCAGTGAGCCGAGATCACAACTGCACTCCAGCCTGGGTGACAGAGGGAAACTCTGTCTCAAGAAAAGAAAAAAAAAAAGAGAGAGAGAGAGAAGCAGAGAGAGAGAGATTATTCCCTGAAGTTAAAAAAAATACGATTATGATGAATGAGAACTTTGGAGTAATTTTTTAAGGTTCCATGCACTGTTTTTGGAGAGCTCTGGTAACGCTGTGTTTTGTGGGGTGGGCATTTCCACACTCACCCCCGCCCCCCGCCCCGGCCCTCAGTTGTTTATTGATCACGTTACTGTTTTTGCATCCTCTGGGTTTCCAGTGTTCACATTCTTTATTCAGCACAATCCTCATGGGGCTTCATGTTTCTTCCACACTTACGTGTGCTCAGTGGCAAGCACTGGCCCTCTTCTCTGACTTTTCCATGTCTGTCCTCTGCAGTGTGATTAGCTTTTAGGATAGTAGGCGATATTTTTAAAAAGAAGGGCTCATGGCTAATCTCTGCAATTTTATAATCTCTGCAGTTTGATGCTTGAAGCTGCGCTGCCTGCCCTAAGGTTGGAAGGACGCCTTGGCTGTGTCATTCTTTTCTTCACAACGTTGCCATCACTGCATGTTTTCTACTATCTTCTGCCCGTGGAAGAGTCTGAGACTAGCCATATTGTTTTTCTTCTTGTAGCTGATTTGATTTTTAAAATTTGTAGGTCTGAATTATTCTTTTAAATAAGTTAATTTCTTTATTCATCTGGGTTATGTCAGTTGCTTATTATGGGGAGATGGGGGCTTAAAATAAGATGTAGGGTTTACAGGGCAGTCAGGGGCTTGGGGGAAGTAGGGCTCTAGACAGCTGTGTCCCGAGCTGGAAAGCATCTGCCTGACTCAGCCTGAGTGTCTGGCAGAGTCCAAGAGCCCCTGGTCAGGTTGCCACACTGTGATGTGGGAGCTCGTGGAGACGTCTGCAGCACTGCGCCAGCGTGACGCCCCTTCGAGGATAACATGAGGCCAGCGTGACGCCCCTTCGAGGACGACATGAGGCCGGCGTGATGCCCCTTCGGGGACGGCAGCCTCACCTGCACCTTCCTGGTCCCGCACATGGGCGCACTCAGCCTGGACCAGCGCAGGCAGGGAGCTCTAGGTCTGCAGTTCCCAGCTTTGGAAGACAGGTGGAGTCATGCCCAGTTACAAGGATAACAGTTGTATTTTTGGTGTTGCCTGCTGTGTGTCTAATTTTGCCAGAATGTCCTCTTTCCATCTACAAAACCTTAGATTTTTTCATTTCTAGGGGCTTTTCTTACATGATGTTTGGACGTCATCTTCCGCTCCGTTGGGTGGTCGTCTGCAGCAGGGACACCCATTGTTCTCCTGCTGAGTCTTTGTCTTCCCAGGGCCTTCCCATGTGGTTTACTGCCTTTTCCAAGTGCATCCACTGCGATATTCTCAAACCTTTTCTCGGGGTCTGTTGTAGGATTTGCAGTTATTATGCTCCTGTTTATTTCCATCAGGATGTTCTTTGGCCTGTAGTCTTTTTCATTATATACGCAATCTTCCTCTTCATCTGATGTTAGGCAGAAACACAATCCTGAAAGTTTCAAGAAAAACATAGCAAACTGGTTTGAATTGAAGTAGTGAAGCAGTAGGATCTTTCCAAAGGTATATGCCCATCTAAACACCAGGGATGATGCTGAGGAAAAAGGGAGGAGTGGCCGCTGGGACGCACAACAGGCTCCAGCCGGCTGCGTGGTCTGAAGTGAGGAGGGAAGCTTGGCTCAGCCACCGTCGCGCTAACCCGCGGTCATGACCTGGGCACCTCTTTGTGCTTGGGTGAGTGCAAGGGCATTTGAGAAAACATGGTCAGTGTTCTCAGAGAAGTCGTGATGGTGTGAGGCCCCCCAACCTCAGTGAGGGGGCAGAGAAGGCAGGACCAGGCTGGCGCCTTGAGGGCCGGTGTGCACGCTCAGGTGACAAGACCGGCCTGGAATGGGACGGTGTTGGTGTTTTGCTGTTGTTGTGAATACATTTCCAGTGTTTCATGGCACTTGAGGAACAGAAAGCCCTAAAGATTTCTTCCCATTTGTGAAATGTTCTGGGGGATGTAATTAATGTTTGGGGCTTTTAATACAATTGTAATCTTTAAGGGATTCTGTGCATGTTGAACAGACACCATTGAAATAGCGTCTGTTAGAGAATCACAGGACATTATTCCTCCATTTAGAAGGGCAAGAGGTGCTAATCAAACCGGTTTACGTGAATGCATTTACTTTACCCACCAATTTATTCAGTGCCAGTGGATCTCCAGAAGAAATCCATTCGCTTGAATCCCTGATGATGGGCTCAGCCCGCTGAGCTGCAGAGAACACTTTGGCCACACATTTCTGAAATTTCCTTTGAAATCCGAAAGACATCATTTGCTTTAGAAATGCATTATTAATGTTCCAATTAATATAAAATTCTCTGCTGTGTTTTTGGTGCCTTGAATGAGAACCAAGAAACCTTACAAAATACAATGTGAATTGCAGTGAACAAACTTTAGAACATTTTCCACTCTAGAAATGCGAGCGCCGTTTATGGTTTCCCAGGCTTTCCATCAGTGTTCCTCAGCGGGCTGTGTTACTAAATGTAGTGTGTGTCTTCCGAATTTAAGCTGAATTCTAAACCAGATGCCCTTCATGACAATCTCTGCAATTCCTGCTGCAAACCACAGCCTTCCTCCCCGATCATCATAATTAGAAGCTGAGTTTAATGGAGCACTTTTAAAGATTGCTCATAATGATGCCAAATATTTGTACAATTCCATGAAATGTGCAAATTGCATACTACTTAGCCTTAATAGGTGCAAAGTAAGTAACTTCCCGTGTACTGCCTGTGGTTGAGGATATGTGGTGTCTGTGAAATGCAGAACTGAGCATTTCACTGCAGGTAACACAGCACATCTTCCCTTTTGCATTAATTAAGTAGGACATCGGAACAAAAGCAGGGCTTCCTTTGAAACTCCCTGAGAAAACCGGTCGTATGGACGCCCGTCTGTTTCCAAATGAATGCTCTGGGGGCCTTGGAATGTAGACAGCTTGTTGCAAAACCTTGCTTCATGTACTTTTCATTCATCTGTGATTTTTGAGGTTTCTTGCTTTATTTCCACCAACTGCATTTTCCTATCAGATTGTGATTGCAGCGAGTCTTCTCCAGTATAAACCACTGTAGCAAGTGGCATCTCTTAGCTGTACCTGCCATGGGAGAGGTGGGTGGAGTCGCTGTGGCCGGCTGTGAGGTCTGAGGAGCAGGCACGTCCCTGCTCGTGGGATCTGCCTGGGTCCCCGACCACCTTTCCTGCCCCGGCTCACTTAGGAAGTCTTATCCAATCTCAGGCCAATTTCAAAGGTCAGCCTCTTTGGAAACTTCCTGCTTTTCCCAACTCATTGGATGCGAATCATTGGCCTCTGAATTCCTGAAAAATTTTTTTTCTTCTTTTGTGGCTCTATCTTGCTTTGCTTCCCATATTTGTGTGGTATCTCGTCCCCCTGCCCCCACCCAAATGCCTTCCACCGAATTGAAAACTCTCTGAGGGTAGAGAACCATAAGCTATTCATCTCTTGAAATATTTAGAGCATTGTGTAGACAGTGTTCTTTAAAATTTGTGAAGTTGAACCCAAAATATTACTTTATATCCTGCCATATTCTGGAAACAATTTCTTCAGATATTAATTTATGTTGAACTTACAGGCTTTTTAGAAGTAAAAAAAAAAGCCTCCTGTTAAAATGTGTAAACTGCAAGGCAGCCCTCAAGTGCACTCAGCTCAGGGCAGGGAGCGAGAAGGACATGGTGTCCAGCAGATAGGGGGGCCTCTGGGAAGTGGACCCAGGACGGAGCGCAGGGAAGGAGGTGGCACTCCGAGAAGGGGCAGGAGGCTTAGAAACGGGTGCACACCCCAGCTGTCCTCACCAGGGCGCAGCAGCCCTGCCTGGACGCCATGCTTCACGTGAGTGGTTTTGTTTTGTAGAGGAGGTAACTCTCAGCTGCTCAAGGACCTGCCGAGGACGCACAGCTAACTCGGTGGAAGGGCTGAGAACGCAGGTTTTCCCACCATAACTTAGAATCCTTTCTTCCTCAAGCGAGCAGGGGGTCCTTGGTGGCTGTGGCCAGGCGCTAAACACAGGTAGGGCCGCCACAACTCTTGGTGGCTGTGGCCAGGCGCTAAACACAGGTAGGGCCGCCACAACTCTTGGTGGCTGTGGCCAGGCGCTAAACACAGGTAGGGCCGCCACAACTCTTGGTGGCTGTGGCCAGGCGCTAAACACAGGTAGGGCCGCCACAACTCTTGGTGGCTGTGGCCAGGCGCTAAACACAGGTAGGGCCGCCACAACTCTTGGTGGCTGTGGCCAGGCGCTAAACACAGGTAGGGCCGCCACACTGTTGGTGGCTGTGGCCAGGCGCTAAACACAGGTAGGGCCGCCACAACTCTTGGTGGCTGTGGCCAGGCGCTAAACACAGGTAGGGCCGCCACACTGTTGGTGGCTGTGGCCAGGCGCTAAACACAGGTAGGGCCGCCACAACTCTTGGTGGCTGTGGCCAGGCGCTAAACACAGGTAGGGCCGCCACACTGTTGGTGGCTGTGGCCAGGCGCTAAACACAGGTAGGGCCGCCACAACTCTTGGTGGCTGTGGCCAGGCGCTAAACACAGGTAGGGCCGCCACAACTCTTGGTGGCTGTGGCCAGGCGCTAAACACAGGTAGGGCCGCCACACTGTTGGTGGCTGTGGCCAGGTGCTAAACACAGGTAGGGCCACCACACTGTTGGTGGCTGTGGCCACGCGCTAAACACCGGTAGGGCCGCCACAACTCTTGGTGGCTGTGGCCAGGCACTAAACACAGGTAGGGCCGCCACACCTTGGTGTTCTTCCTTGTGGTGTCTTTTGGAGCCTGGGGAACGGGATGGGCCAAGCCACAGCCACCCTGAGATTCTGCACTCCGGCCCAGCCACACGGATGCCAAACTTGGTCCAGACGCGCTCCAGGCGGGCAGCTGCCTCTGGGCTGCTTCGAACTTTACACATTCTTCACTGAGCATCCCATGAAGGGAGGTTGGACGCTGTCAGCGGACATGATGCCGTCACCACACAAAGCTCTAGTTTTGTCTTTTCTGGCTATTGCTTTCCCAAGCCTTATACAGGTTAAGATCTGAAAAAAAAAAAAAAAAAAAGAAAAAGCTTAAAAACCAAACCAAACCAAACCCCAAACTCCAAGGGCCTCAGTCTCCTGAACTTTGCTGCTCCAAGCACCGTCTGCCATCAGCACGCCCTCTGCTGGGAGGAGAGAGATTGTCCTTTCCTTCTATAGAGTGCTTCTGCCTGAGATTTGTTATAAAGGGATTTAACTGAGTTCCACGGAGCTGAATTGAAGTGTTTCTTTTAAGAAGCCCCACTGGTTTCTGCTGAGGCTGGGCATCTGGCTTTCTGTTAGGAGAGCGCTGATCTAGGGGTTATTTTTGGGCCAAATGCACTCTTCCTGTTTCACAATTGTTTGTTGAATGAATAAGAGTTGCACCATACTACCCGGTAACATAGTCCGGAATTCAGCATGATTTCTGCTGAGTTTTGTTCAGAGAAGGCCATGTGTTGAGCCCTCCCAAGACCCAGTAGGGGAGGCCGTGTTCTGAAGGTCCTTGTACCTGCAAGGTCACAGAGGCTCAGTGATGCCACCTCCCACACCTCCTGCAGCTGGAGAACTGCCGTGGTGTTGCAGTCAGGCTCTCCGGGTCTAGAATCAGCTGCCACACCACACAGTGCCCTGGGGATGCAGCTCCACAGGGCAGGGTTTCAACAAGCATGTCAGCTGCTGCCTGGCCTTGGGGGCCTGTGGAGCCGATTTGTCCCTTTCCACCCGTACTGGTGCAGAGTCAAGGTGGGCCCCAGCTCTCCTTCCTCCCCAACAGGCTCCACATCCCCACACTGCTGTCCTCACTCACCGAGGACCCTGTAGTCCTTTGCCAGCCTTGTCATTGCTTTATTCTTCCTCCACGGAAATGCCAGTCCGCGATTGTGAGACCTTCGCTGTTTCCGGTCGCCATCTCATACCTGGCACACCGTCCACATCCACATCCAGCTAAGCACAGTGGTTGAGAATTAAGAATGTAGGTCTTGCACCCAAAACACTAGGACTGGTGGCTGGCATTGAAATTTCCAAGCAGTGCTACCTAGGGAAAGATTGTTAATCTTTCTGTTCTCAGTCTTTTCATAAGAAAAATTTCGTAAGATAGTGATCCCCGTCTCAGAGGGTTGTTGTGAGGATTAAGTGAGGTAATATGTGCAGAGCATTTGGTGAATGCTGTTACATAGCAGTCAGTACTTTTATTATTAACAATAAAATCATAAGAATTTTGTATTTATAACAAAAGTAATTCAAATCTTGAAATTAGGATGGCGTATTTGTCTCCCTAGCACGTAGGCCTTCTGAAGGCATTGAAGGTCTGACTAGAAACACATACAGAATGTATATGAATCAGAATAATGCCTTCTTCAGAAAAGTCACTCCTGGAGCCTACTTGTTCATTTGGTCAAAAGAACCTGGTATTGCTTGAAAATACTGAACAGTTTGTGTTTGAGCCACCTCCACGGCCTGCAGCTCACCCTTCTGCATCTCGCTGATGGCCAAGACGTGTGAGCCTCTGCATGGAAGTGATTTAATGTGAGTGACTCAAGCTCTTTGGAATGGAGTATGATGAGTAGGGTAAGTATGTGAGCTGCATAACCAATTGGTAAAAATATAAGTATAGTCATAAAATAAGGGACTTGGGTTTTCTAAACTGGTTTCCTAACTGACTCTGAAGACAATTACAAAAGGGGAACCCTAAAAATGCTTTGAGTGAGGCAAAACCAGGGGGAAAACCACGAGGCTGCCCACAGCAACCGCTTCAGCAGCCAGGGCTCATGGTGTCTGTTAATCAGAGTGCATTTGTCTAAGCTTTGTTATTTCATGATCATTTCTTCTATGTTACCATACAATATGGTAACTTTTGCAGACGTGAAACATGCCCATGACCGTTTAGAAAACTGGCTTCTGTCTATTGATGTTCTAGTTCTTGACCTAATGTTTTCTTATTTAACTTTCTTATTTTATTTTTTAGAGACAGAGTCTGGCTCTGTTGCCCAGGCTGGAGTGCAGTGCTACATCATAGCTCGCTGCAGCCTCAAACTTGTGGGCTCAAGCCATCCTCCCACTTCAGCCCCACAAAGTGCTGGGATTACAGATGTAAGCCACCACTCCTGGCCTCTTAACTTTCATTATTAGGAGTGCTTAGTACATAAAAATGATGTTAATTTTTAGCTTAGGAAGGAAAATATGCACATAGAGGAAATTGGCCAGGAGTGGTGGTTCGTGCTTGTAATCCCAGCAGTTTGGGGGGCTGAAGTGGGAAGATCGCTTGAGGACGGGAGATCAAGACCAGCCTGGGCAACAACCCCAGCTCTACAAAACAGACAAACAAACAAACAAGCCGGGCATGGTGGCATGTGCCTGTAGTCCCAGCTACTGAGGAGGTTGAGGCAAGAGGAGCCCTTGATCTCAGGAGTTCAAAGCTGCAGCCTGCAGTGAGCTATAATTGTGGTATTGCACTCCAGCCTGGGTGACAGAGGGAGACTAAAAAAAAAAAAAAAAGAAAGAAAGAAGTAAAATTTATCAGCCTGGGCAACATGGCAAAACCCCATCTCTACTAAAAATATACATGTATAAAAAAAATTAGCCAGATGTGGTGGCATGTGTCTGCAGTCCTAGCTACTTGGAAGGCTGAGGTGGGAGGATTGATTGAGCCCAGGAGGTTGAGGCTGCAGTGAGCCCTGATTATACCACTGCACTCCAGCCTAGGCAACAGAGTGAGACCCTGTCTCAAAAATTAAAAAAAAAAAAAAAAGAAAAAGAAAATTTATGATGTTGTTATGTCTAGACCTTCTTTTTATATGCCAAATGTCTGTAATGATGACGGTGACACTGTTTAGCTAAATGGTTTAGGTGAAAGAAGTACCACCATTTGGTCATGGAAGTAGATATCCTGGCAAATGTATTTGCCTGTTTACTATAAACTCAGATGGATAAACCTTGTACATAGCTTGTCCTATGTGTTAGACGTTTCCAAAGCACGTTATGAACTAAGCTGTGATTCCTGTGTCCTTACACTTGCATGCCATAGGCAATAGCTGTTTCAACCCTTTGCTTTCAGCAAAAGTCTTTGAGAAAACTCCCATTCCTAATGGTGACTCCTGTGGCATATGTCACATCTGTTGCTGCTCTGTGGCCTGTAGCTTCAGACCTTACATTTTTCCCAGGCAGATTTGAATAAATAGGAGCTTTTACAGCACTGCCCACACAAATGGAGAGATACACACCCCAGGTTTCCCATCAAAAGGTCACAAACCTTGGAAGACATTCTTTCTTTGAAAACATGTATACAAAACAGGATAGGTATAAAAACTTTTTTAAAATACCAAACTAAAGATGTAGGGAGAAAAGTAAAAGTAAAGCAATATCTGAAACATTTCCAGCTGCTTTAAACTTTTTTTAAAAAAAGTTGAAAATGTTATTCATCATTTTTGAATTTATACAAAATATATGCCCATCTTCCCCCTCCACTCAGGTGGCTCCCAGGTTGGAAGTCAGGGTGTTGTATCTTTCCCTGCTTTGACCTCATCATCTGGCATGTAGGAGATTCTCAATACACATTGTCAAACCAAATATAGACAGAAGGAAAATATGTGCGGTGCTCAAATGATGCGAAGGCCCACGAGTGCAAGATAAAACACCTGTACGTACAAAAATACTGGGTGTGTTATGTAGGGAATTATAAAACCTTTGTCAAAATCAAGTAGTGTGATCTTTCATCTTTTGCGGATTATCTATTGTGAGAATATATTGGGCTACAGTTTGCTGCTTTTCAGCCAGTGAAGCACATGAAGGAATTGTCTTTAGAGCTTGAGTTTGTGTCTGCAGAGAAAGGTGGGGGCTGGAGAGGTAGGTGCCATGATTTATGGGATTTGTAGATGTGACTAGACCACAGAAGCCAGAGGATATCATCCCCCAATGACATCAGCCTGTATTTGGAAGTTCGGAGCAGTTACTGTTCTGCCTGTTGGACACACATGTGGCAGAGTTTGTTTCTGCTGCTTTGAGTGTCTGAGCCAGTGCGGCAAATCACCAAGTGCTCGCCTAACAACTGAAGCAAAGGATACTTTTGTTTTTTTTTTTTCCGTTTGGCACATGAGAAAGCCTTCTCCTCTTTCCTGCTCAAATATACACAAAGGACTCAGTATACTTGGAGTGTTAACAACAAGAAAAGGACATTGAGAATTTTAAAGGAGTTTAATCTGACAATTGATGCTCTAGTTAATTCCTAAATGAATAACTGATTAGCTCCACATTTTCCAGGAAATCACAGCATTATGCCTCATGACATAATTCAAGATTACGTATCGTTTTATTTTATCTCAGAGAAGCACATACATGAAAGCCAAACATTTTTCAGCTTGGCGCTTATTCCTTTTCTAGCATGTCTGGACTAGCAATTTCACTCATTAATAGGTAGCAAAAAACATCATTGCAAAAGAGAGAATTAGGCTTTAATTTTCAAAGAATGTGTAAGTGGTTTGGAGCATGAAGATGTCAGATGGCCGCCAGGCTGGAGAAGACACTCATGGTGTCTATTTAGAAACAAAAGTGGAGTCTCCATGAGAGGCTGTTCTGATTTTCAACGTGGAAAGGGAAATCCATTCATTTGAATATTTCTTCTAAAAATGCTAACAAGGATGCCAATGAGCAGCCATTAAACTGTGGTTTTAATGATGTGGACATCCGCCCATGAAGGACTTTCTGTAGATGGCGGCCTCGTGACATATGGGTCACTGGATTAGTTTCCCAGAGTAAACGTCTATTATTTATTTTTTCTGTGGGTTGGTTGGCCCTTTGTAAATTGGAATTATAGATGTTTTAAAGCAAGACAGCATCATTTGAAATGATCTCTGCCAGCTTGCTCATTTTAATGAAGCCTCCAAAGCCCCCACGGGAGGCAGAGTTACATCTGAGCTGGGTCCCTCGGCTCTCCCAGCCACGGCGGGCCTTTCACTGTGCTGCAGATGATCTTGTCAATTTCTGGGCCGTTGTCCTGTGATAGGAGTAGCAGTTAATTAAGACTTGCAGAAGGCCAACGTGGTCTCTCCTTGACTCCCAGGTCACACAATCAACCTCTTAACAGGACTGTTTTGTTGTTGTTGTTGTTGTTCTCTCTTTTGTTTTATGGAACACCTGGGTTCTTGGCTTCTGTTTCTCTCTCCCCTATGCCCACCCTCAGACCCCTGAACTGCCATTAACAGTTGCAATAGGAAATAAGAAAGAAACAAAGTACTGTAAACTAATTTTGCTACATCTCAATTGCTCTGGATACATTTTGAGTGGCTAAAAGAAATTGGATACATTAAAACAGATCTGTACAGTGAAAAACTGGAAACAATTGCACAGTTAAATGATAGTGAAAGAGGGGAGTGAATGATCAGGTAGCAATGGAGGGTCAGGTGGCTTTGGAGCTGAAACACTTGCATGGGGGTCTGGGGTCTGCTGAACCTTCTTCTTCTAGAGATCTTGGAAGAGAGACTTAATTTCTTTGCTCCAGTTCTTTCATCTATAAAATGGAGATCAGAATACCGAACTCATCGGGTTCTTGTGAAGACAAAGTAGCTCATCTACAGTGCTCAGCAGGGTGGCCAGCTCAGCGTGGTAACCATTGCTATACATCAGTATCATAGCTATAACTAGTATTGTCTGCAAGAAGGACTATTGCAGACCCTTTAAGATTATCTGTAAGAGTTTACAAGGACATGAAAAAACTATCCATTAAGAAAATTTTATGAAAAAAGGAGAATTAAAACTGTAAGAACCATATGATGTCAAAATGTAAAAATACACAGAAGATTAGAAAGAAATAGACAATATATTAACATCGATTGCCTCTGGGTGTTGGGATTACGGGTGGTCTTAAGAAGAATGCTGGTTTATCCTTTCTCATTTTTCAGCAATAGTCATCTGCTACTTTTACAACAAGTGAAGAGATACTTGAACTCCAAAAAGAAAAGAAGAAAAGGAAATTCATTCTATATATTTCATTTAATCAATTACATTGACATAATATTGTGAATTTAAAAGTTGGGTCTATGCAATGAAACAAAAATGTGTAGGCGACTTTGCCCTTGTCTGTGCTATTGAAAAATATCTGGGTGTGAACCCGGGAGGCAGAGCTTGCAGTGAGCCGAGATTGCACCACTGAACTCCAAATATATATATATATATATATATATATATATATATATATATATATATTTGGGAATTTAGGTTTTTTAATATATATATATATTTGGGAATTTAGGTTATATATATATATATATTTGGGAATTTAGGTTAATTAAAGTTAAAATGGAGAGCCAGTGCAAGAGAAATCCTGTTGTTCTCTCATGAGAGAAAGCTGAGAAGAGAGATGTCAACGGCCAAAGATGCCCGGAGCCTGGGCCTGCCTTTAGTGGTGCCTCCCATTGTGCTGGAAATGGTGGCACCTGACTGACCCTTGTGGGTCAGGGAGGGAGAGAGAGGGGGACAGCAGTGTGGTGGATGGTTTGCTTCCAGGGTTAGGCGGATTTGGAGAAGTGGGGACCTCATGAAACCAGTACAGGGAAGGCTGAGCACACAGCCGCAGAGGAATTTTGCCCGGGTGCATGGCACACAGCCTGTGGGCTGCCCAGGAACTCAACTTGTGACTGCATGAGAATTTAATTGTTTTTTATGTGGTATCTTTTAAGCCAGAGAACTTTCCTCTGTATCAGTAAACATTACATTAATTTTCCATTGTTGTCGTTAGTTCTAAGATCCTGTGGGTCATATTGAAGTCTTATTAATCCCATTGGAAACATCCCAAAATAAGCAAATAATAAAAAAAAAAGAGTCCCCTAAAGTCTCATCAGGAAGTGATGTCAGTTGCTGAAGTTTTGCTTCCAAACGTGTGTTTTCCTTGCCGCTGTTTTTTTGCATTCACAGGCGTGAGCCCTTCTGGGAATGGCTGAGCCCAAACATCTTGTAGCTTTACAAACTATTGATGTATCACTCTTTGACACACTATTAAACATCTGTTGACCTACCTAAAAATTACAGTTTCAGGGAGAGAAGGAAAGCATGGCACGTCTACTTGCTGATGAAATGTTTGCCCTGTGTAGATGCTTGACTCTATTGGATGGAGGTGCTTGTGGTTAATGCAGCCAAGATTCTGCTTATTGTCAATATCTGATCCAAAACCAATGATTCATGTTCCAAAGAAAATGTTTCTTTTCTATTTTCCCGTCGTGCAGGCTCTCCCCACCAGACTGGAGCTGGCCGCCCGCACACTGTTCTCCATCTGGGTGACACAGGAGATAATTGCAGGACTCTTACAGCCATGATAAACCGTGCTTTCCCCAGCTCCGAAGCCCTTTGAAGTTGCAGACAGTTTCATGATAATTGATAATGTAATCTCAGCCCAGCCTGTATATGCTTTTTTCCCCTTTCCCGGCTGCTCTGTGAGGAGGGAATTACCACAGCATCTGCACTGATTGCCTCCGGAAGAGGTCACAGTGCGGGAACTGCCCTGTTCACACAAAGTTTTTGTGAAAGGTGAAGTCTTGGCGAGATCCAAGTAGCAGCCAGTGGACCTAGTTGGAAGTGGGGTGGAGACCAGGGGAGAGCCGGGAGAGAAACAATTTTTCATTCCTAGTACCTCGAGGCCTTACACGGCAATTACTATTGCAGAGGCAATCACAAAGTTGTTAATTACAGGTTTATACCCTCGTAGCCGCAAGTAGAAATGAAGGGGCTAACGCTTACAAAGTGGTGCTTGAAGAAAGTTATGGGTGATTTCTTTTCTCCTTTTTAGTGGAATTACTTAATTAATAGTCAGATTTGGGCCTGATGAGGAAGAGAACCCTCAAAGAGACATCTCCTTAGAATAATTGCATCTGTCCATCCCTCCAAGTTGCTTTTCTTAACTTGTCATTCTGTCTTCATTTTCCCTAATTATCTCTGGAAGTCTTTCAGATGTGGACCTAAGACAGCATCAGGTATTACATGTGCCTCCCTGCCAGCCTGGGTTGTGATATTTTATATCACAGAGATGCTCTGCTCTGTGGTCACTTATTAACCCGGTTACCCCGAGAGATCCAGGAGTCCACACTGCATTCCTCATGGCTGGGCCTGGTGAAGCTTTCCTCCCCGTGCCCGCCGTTGCAGCCCCACTCTTCGGAAAGGCCGGGCAAACCCACTGTGGCTCCTCGGCGGTCTCACCGCGAGGCGAGAAACGCGGGTCCTGAAAAGCTGCACTCCAGTCTGGCTTAAAAAGTCAAATCCTCTTTGAAGCAATCTGCGTTTTCTGTTCTTAAACTTTGACTCAGAAGAACTCAGCGACCCCGCTGGAAGCGTGGTCTGACTGGCAGGCAGTCAGACTGGCAGGGATGCACGATCAGGCCCCGTGGCGGTGGCCTGCTCCTGCCTGGGCTCCTCATGGGCGCTGGAGTCTGTGCTGAGTCCTCGTCCCCGCCACACACCTCCAGCCCCCTCTGGTGCATCCACGCAGGGCGGCGTCTCTCGGGAGTCCTGGGTCTCACAGTCTCATGAGCTGAGCCAGGACCAGGTGCAGCTCCTCTTGTTCTGTAGCCCTGATGAGTGAGGACGATCTGCCGCCCGCACCAGGCCCCACGCCCAGTGGTGGAGCTGGGTGGAACGACAGAAGAAGACAATGCCCGCCCCGTGCCTAAGTCCCGAAGTCCTGGGGGCAGGTGTGGGGGCCGAGCACCCTGTCAGGCCCTCCCTGGAGCTCGGCTTCACCGTCCACTGCTGCTGGCTGCCTGCGGGAGCTCTTCCTCTCCATCCCCCCAGCTGCATTTAAGAGAACGTTGAAGAGCCGCCTTCCTGGGGGTGAGGAGCTTTCTCTGCCTGCTTTCCGCTTGTAGAAATTTGGGAAGTGCAGGGGTCTTTTGATATCGTTACTCCCAGCTGGGGGAACTTTGACCTAAAAACCCTGAGGAATGCCACAGGCCTCTTTTCTGACCCATCTAGCCAGCACTGCAGGTTTGACCGCAGCTGTCACCCTCCCTCTAGCCAGCTCTGAGGTTCGGCCGCGGCTGTCACCCTCCCTCTAGCCAGCACTGCAGGTTCAACTGCGGCTGTCACCCTCCCTCTAGCCAGCTCTGAGGTTCGGCTGCGGCTGTCACCCTCCCTCTAGCCAGCACTGCAGGTTCGGCCGCGGCTGTCACCCTCCCTCTAGCCAGCACTGCAGGTTCGGCCGCAGCTGTCACCCTCCCTCTAGCCAGCACTGCAGGTTCGGCCGCGGCTGTCACCCTCCCTCTAGCCAGCACTGCAGGTTCGGCCGCAGCTGTCACCCTCCCTCTAGCCAGCACTGCAGGTTCAACTGCGGCTGTCACCCTCCCTCTAGCCAGGTCTGCAGGTTTGTCCGCGGCTGTCACCCTCCCTCTAGCCAGCTTGGCAGGTTCAGCCGCGGCTGTCCTTTATGGGTGACTGTCTTATCTGTGGTTGGCTTCTTCAGGACCAGCCTTGAGACCACTTTCTAGAGGCTGAAAGGACTGACCAGGGGCCTATAGGGTGTGGTCACACAGCCCGGAGGCAGGCTCTGCCCCGACGCTAGGTCCCAGTGGCTTCACCCTGGACTCGGCCTCTTTCCAGGTCCTAGTTGTCTCATCCTGGACTCGGCCCCAGTCCCCACACTGGGTCCCGGTGGCTTTCACCCTGGACTCGGCCTCTGCCCCCACTCCAGGTCCTAATGGCCTTCACCCTGGACTCGGCCTCTGCCCCCATGCCAGGTCCTAATGGCCTTCACCCTGGACCCGGCCTCTGCCCCCATGCCAGGTCCTAATGGCCTTCACCCTGGACCCGGCCTCTGCCTCCACGCTGGGTCCTAATGGCCTTCACCCTGGACCCGGCCTCTGCCTCCACACTGGGTCCTAATGGCCTTCACCCTGGACTCGGCCTCTGCCCCCATGCCAGGTCCTAATGGCCTTCACCCTGGACCCGGCCTCTGCCTCCATGCTGGATCCTAATGGCCTTCACCCTGGACCCGGCCTCTGCCTCCACGCTGGGTCCTAATGGCCTTCACCCTGGACCCGGCCTCTGCCTCCACGCTGGGTCCTAATGGCCTTCACCCTGGACCCGGCCTCTGCCTCCACGCTGGGTCCTAATGGCCTTCACCCTGGAATCGGCCTCTGCCTCCACACTGGGTCCTAATGGCCTTCACCCTGGACCCGGCCTCTGCCTCCACGCTGGGTCCTAATGGCCTTCACCTTGGACTCGGCCTCTGCCCCCACTCCGGGTCCTAATGGCCTTCACCCTGGACCCGGCCTCTGCCTCCACGCTGGGTCCTAATGGCCTTCACCCTGGACCCGGCCTCTGCCCCCACGCTGGGTCCTAATGGCCTTCACCCTGGAATCGGCCTCTGCCTCCACGCTGGGTCCTAATGGCCTTCACCCTGGACTCGGCCTCTGCCCCCACTCTGGGTCCTAATGGCCTTCACCCTGGACCCGGCCTCTGCCTCCACGCTGGGTCCTAATGGCCTTCACCCTGGACCCGGCCTCTGCCCCCACGCTGGGTCCTAATGGCCTTCACCCTGGAATCGGCCTCTGCCTCCACGCTGGGTCCTAATGGCCTTCACCCTGGACTCGGCCTCTGCCCCCACTCTGGGTCCTAATGGCCTTCACCCTGGACCCGGCCTCTGCCTCCACGCTGGGTCCTAATGGCCTTCACCCTGGACCCGGCCTCTGCCCCCACTCCGGGTCCTAATGGCCTTCACCCTGGACCCGGCCTCTGCCCCCACTCTGGGTCCTAATGGCCTTCACCCTGGACCCGGCCTCTGCCTCCACGCTGGGTCCTAATGGCCTTCACCCTGGACTCGGCCTCTGCCCCCACTCCGGATCCTAATGGCCTTCACCCTGGAATCGGCCTCTGCCCCCATGCCGGGTCCCAGTGGCCTTCTACTGGTCTTGGCCTCTGCCCCCATGCTGGGTCCTAATGGCCTTCACCCTGGACTTGGTCTCTGCCTTGAGGCTGAATCTTGGGGAGCAAACTCAGACCATTCTTTTTTTTTGAGACGGAGTCTCGCTCTGTCGCCCAGGCTGGAGTGCAGTGGCGCGATCTCGGCTCACTGCAAGCTCCGCCTCCCGGGTTCATGCCATTCTCCTACCTCAGCCTCCCAAGTAGCTGAGACTAGAGGCACCAGCCACGGCGCCCGGCTAATTTTTTGTATTTTTAGTAGAGATGGGGTTTCACTGTGTTAGCCAGGATGGTCTCAGACCATTCTTAATTTTACCTTTTACTGGCTGGAGATGAGAAGCAGTTCCACTTTTCAGTTCCTGCAAGTTCTAGAGTTTCTGTCTCCCAGCACACCCTCTGCATTCTGTACATGAGCAGCCAGCTCTTTTCTGGGTTCCTCTCGCTAGTGGTGCCTTATCAAGGGCAGTTAGTCATCATAAGCGAATCTGGCAACTTGAGTTGCATTTTCTGCTATGTGGCTTGTCGTGGGCAGCTGCTTTTTCTACCGTTACATAACAGGCCTTAATTTTTCTAGCCCGAACCAGTTTCCCACCTATCTGTGGCCTGGTCTGTGGCCAGGGCCGCTCCCTTCAGGTGTTTTACAGCAGCACCCCCATCTGCTGGCAGTTTCCATTTGAGGCAGGGTTTTTGCTATGAGAATTCTGCATAAGAAACAATCCCACATTCCCATAGCTTTCACCATCAACCTTTATTTCTCACGGGGATGGGGAGGTCGAGGCAGCTCTGTCCCTGCTGCTGGTGAGCCCAGCTGGGCCTGCCCCACAGTCTCACTCTGGGGCCAGCAGGATCCAGGGAACACTTTGGCCTCGCCAGATGGTGGAACAAACAGCAAATACACATTCAAAGCTCATGCCTTCAAATCAGTATTTTACACATTTTCTTCAGAGTTTATCATTCATTTAGGCAAAAAGGTCAGAATGATAGAAGCTACTCTGCCACAGCTGGAAGTTGGAAGTGCTGCACAATCTTGATGTCCAGAAAATTCCTTCAACTAGTCAAGTCTAACAATTCTGTGTTCATTTTACTGTTGTTTCTTTTTCTAAAATGTGTACCGGCATATCTCTTGCAAGTTATGATTTGCTTGCAAACTTTTCTCCAATGGTTCTTCTTCTAATGTCTATTTCATGTTTTATTCTAATAATTGAGAACTGCATTAATGTTGATAACAAGGTGATATTACAGTTTTATTCTATCCAGTAAGACACTGGTTTTAGTTTTAGATATTTTTACAGTACTGAGGTGACATTTGTCTATTTCTGCTTTCAAAGAGCTTTTAAAAATCAGGAAAGGCCACTGCGTATAATGAAAATATTTTCACTATCTCTTGAGATTATTTTACAACTATTGTCTTTTGGATTAAAATGGAGCCATCCTTGAATTACTGGGGTGACGACTACTTGTTCTTGGTGGATGATTCTCCTACTATTCTGCTGAATTTGCTAATATTTTAGTTGGAATTTTCCAGTCTATATTCAAAGTGAGAGGAATGCATGGTTTTACTTTTTTCTTTTTTTTGATATTTGTGAGATTTCAATATGATGATCAGAATCATGGTAGCTTCACAAAATGAATTAAATATCTTTCTGTCTTTTTCTACACTCAGAGATCATTAAGACGGCATGAAAATTATCTATTCTCTCAAAAATAAATAAAATTTATAAAATGCCAGTGAAGAGGAATTTCTTTCCCTCCTCCTGTTCTTCCTTCCTTCTATCTTTTTTCTTTTAATGATTTGTTTTTACTGCCATGAATTTATCTTTTAGTGCAGCTTTGGCCTTTCTCTCCTAAATTTTGATATGTAACATTCTTGTTTTCTCAATAGTATACACATGAAATTACATATATAATCCCCAACTTTGTGCCTTACAAAGAGCAGACCTTCCTTCATATGTACTCATAACAAATATAAAAACTGATTCTCTATTGGGTCATGAAGAATACATCAGTGAATGACAGAAAGCCCGAATTGCAGTAAGTGCAGCCAACAAAACAAACATTAAATAAACACTACCCCCCTATCCTTTGGAGCATTAAAAACACCCTTCTGTAAATAGTTTTTGGGTCAAATAGAAACTGGATTATTTCCCTTCTTTAATGCTGTGGATTGTTTCCCCACAGACCTTTCTTTCCTGTTTTCTGCTTGCACATTGTTGGGTAAGGAAATTCTCTCCATAAGAAAACAGTGTTCACTCCTTGCAGGGTGAGGGACTTCTCACGGCCTCCGCCCTGCCTGCTCTCTGACACTGAGATGGGGTGCACTGGGGTGCCCTGTCCGGTCCAGGCTCTCAGGTCTGGTGGACACTGTCTTGGGTGGGCTCCTCTGGCCCTCTCTGGGGAGGGGTTTGATGGTGATCTGCAGTATTGTGTCTCCGTCCCTCCACGGCACGTGAAATGTGATTCATTCATGCCCTCAACCCAGGATCTTCTAACCTCAACCCAGCGAGTGTCTCCTTCTACCCTGACTGAGCTGGATCCTGGGCTTGTGTTATATGGTGGCTGTGGATGGCAAGGAGCCAGGAGGGAGGGAAGGAAACATGCCCGGGTGCCCACTTGTGTTATATGGTGGCTGTGGATGGCAAGGAGCCAGGAGGGAGGGAAGGAGACAAGCCCGGGTGCCCACTTGTGTTATATGGTGGCTGTGGACGGCAAGGAGCCAGGAGGGAGGGAAGGAGACATGCCCGAGTGCCCACTTGTGTTATATGGTGGCTGTGGATGGCAAGGAGCCAGGAGGGAGGGAAGGAGACATACCCGGGTGCCCACTTGTGTTATATGGTGGCTGTGGATGGCAAGGAGCCAGGAGGGAGGGAAGGAAACATGCCCAGGTGCCCACTTGTGTTTCTGGTTATCCCAAGCTCTGAATCTCTAATCTAGGGGCAGAAATTGGGCAGGGGCAGGGAGGGGGTCAGAGCCTCTGTTAGCGCTCCCTAGCCCATGGCGCTGCTCTGTTCAGATGGGGAAGGACAGGGGCTGCGCTTCTCTAGTCCCCCTGGAGTGGGGGAGTGGTTCACGCCTACTCCAGATACCAACACTGCCTTCCTGTGACCCTTCAGGAAGGTTGCTCCTCATTCAAGTTTTCTAAGAGGAAAGGGGGCACCAGCTGGGAGGTGCCATTTAAGAGAAACGCCCCCGCGCTGATCTTTGGTGACTTGTGTCTTTGCACCCTCCTTGTCTTGTCACCACCATCCCCCACCCTCCAGGTGGTCTCAGGATCTCCGTGCACAGTAGGAAGGATTACTTTGCTGCAGAATGTGGCTCCTAGATCAGAGGCCTCTCTCCACCCGTATGCTGAGAAACCAGCCCCGGTTGGTGGCTCTGGGCTCACATGACATTAGCAGGGGTGGTTCCAGGAGGTGACGCTGGCCTCTGTGGGCACAGACCACTTTGGCTAAGTTGTTGCTCTCATATCATCGCATGCATATGGCTTGGTGACCCCAAGGCCAAGTCTACTGCATTTCAGTAGCAACTCAGACCAGCAACCACAAATCCAAGATCTGGTGACTGAGCAAGCAGCCGACTCCCTTCCCCGGCAGCCTCTATCTCTTCCCCTGAGCACCCACCTGAGATTTTCCATCCTCTTCGGGGCTGCATCCAGAATCCTGTGCCGCCTCTCCCCGTGCCACCTCTCCCCGTGCCGCCTCTCCCCGTGCCGCCTCTCCCCGTGCCTCCTCTCCCCATGCCACCTCTCCCCGTGCCACCTCTCCCCGTGCCACCTCTCCCTGTGCCACTTCTCCCTGTGCTGCCTCTCCCTGGCTCTCCCTGTGCTGCCTCTCCCTGTGCCACCTCTCCCTGTGCTGCCTCTCCCTGTGCCACCTCTCCCTGTGCTGCCTCGCCCTGGCTCTCCCTGTGCCGCCTCTCCCTGTGCCACCTCTCCCTGTGCCGCCTCTCCCTGGCTCTCCCTGTGCCGCCTCTCCCTGTGCCCCTGAAGTCACAGAATTGGGCGTGTCTACGCCGTGACTGCCAGTGAGCACGGCCCCCCCTACGGCCCCCCTGGCACCTTGCTACGTCTGGCTTCCACCCTGCAGCCTCTTCTGTGGCTTCTCAAGGGAAGGACTTCTTTTCCTGCACTTGGGGTGCACAAATGGGAATTGGGCTCAAAAGTTTATTTGCTGTTCATTGCCATGTCCAAGCCATTCCTTTCTCATCCTCAGGAAGAAAGAACCTTCTGCTTTCCTGAGGCTCGCGTCATTGGCCTGCATTTCTCTGTCCTCCTTGCTGTAAGCAGGTGAACCTCCTTTGGTTGGAGGCATTCACACTTGACTCTCAGACTGTCATCTTCCCGCTGTTCTGCTACCTCAGAGCCATTGGCACACAGCTCTGCCACTCTCCCCCAGCTCCCACCCGTCTCTGCTGCTGCATGAGTGCCCACATTCACAGGAGCGCAGCCTTCCCAGCGGGGAGGAGAGCTCACCTGGGACACGGCCCCTTTCTGTCTTCTGCAGGTGATATTCCTGGGACATGGCCCCTTCCTGTCTTCTGTAGGTCATATTTCCTTTCAGGCACAGTAGGTGAACTTCTTATAGCATCGGGCTGTTTTCCAGGCATTGTTCCGCATCTTCTCATCTTATTATCAGGAGGTAGGCAAGGTCATTCCATTTTACAGACAGAGAACAGACCCAGGGACCTTCAGGGACTGTCCTAAGATCTAGGGTGAGAACCCAGGGCTCTGGTTTCCACAGACTCTCATCTGTCCTTAAACGTCACATGGAGGAAAGACATAGAAGATTTTTTCCTTTTTTAAAAATTGCAGTGACGAAATAGTAGATATGTCAAGATGAGAAAGGGTAAGTAATTTTCAGAAGACCACATGAAATGCACTAGTTGCAGAGAAAGGCCGTCTGCGTTTCCTCATTCTAATCTCGATCTCCAGCTTCCTGTGCCAGATTTACGCGTGAAAGCAATTTAGTGGAATGTATGACGACATCGAGGAAAGAACTCACATCGACTTTGCATTGTGGGTACTTGGAGCAGAAGGTGACACACTTGGCATTTATTTTGGCTCCTGAAGAGAACAAAATACATCACAGAAAACTTGTTCATATACAGTGTGGACCAGAAATGACTTTAACATTTACACTCGTGGTGTGTTTCTCTGTCTTCTCACTTTCCTCGATGCTTTCTGCCTCTGTACTAATAGCCTTTTAGTATTCAAAAACATTTTTTAGAGACCCGTTAGAAAATGGTGAGAAGTAGGGGTTGGGGGGAATGCAGACCTGGCTCTCCCCCGCTCCGTGGTGACCCCTTTGTCTCCAGGTGTGGCGGCTCGCTCCGTGACCTGTGTCACCGTCCATCATCCTGGGACCCAGCCACACCACATATGGGATGAAGGGAGAGGGCCAGGGTAGGTTCCTTCCCTCTGCCTTTGAAGATTAATTTAGACTTTCCTTCTCTCTCTCTCTCTTTCTCTCTCTCTGGTGTGGTCAGAGAGAGCATGGTGGTGTGGCCGTGGTCAAATTACCCCAGTGATTCTGACAGCACATTTACCGAGCTTCTCCAATTGCCCCCTCTCTGATCTGGAGCTGAAACTGTATTGATTCCTATGAATTGATTTGCACATCGGATGGAGGAGAAGTGTTTCTTTCTTAGGGAGCATTTTTGTCAAGATGACTTTCCTCAAATAACTGTCATACCAGGGCACCAGACAGCATATTCTGGGATGACTTTGTCACACACTATTGTCTTTAAATGAAAGAGGCAGCCTGGCTTTGAGGGACTCGTGTCATTAGCATGTTCTGTGAAATGCTGCTTCCCCCAGCAGAGAGCAGGCAGGTTGTACAGCTAAGGGTGGGGCTCCCTGGACCAGCTGCCCAGCTGCCTGGACAGGGAGAACATCTTTCCCCGGATGCCAGGACCAGCCCCAGCCCAACGTGATGTTTGTCATCCAGGTGACCTGGAGCACCTGTGGCCAGGCACAACTGATGCTGCGTCTCCCTGTGGGTACTGCTCCCCTGCTGCCTTCACACCCGCACCCCACACGGGCACAGCATGGGGGCCTTTGAGTCTGCTGCAAACGGCTGGCATGCAGCTCCCTCTCAGACACATCCTCTCCCGTCCTCCCCATGGAGACAGAAAACACGAGGGAGACGCGGGTGCTCTCCTTCCCATCACCTACCAGAAGCTTAAGGCAGACGAGGGAAAACGAACTGACCAGCTAATAACAAATAAGAATGCTGCATAGCAGGTATTTCCTTCATCCTTTAAAATACTCACAAATGATCTCCAAGAGCCCCTGACAGATTCTCAAAGGCACGTTGACTTATGGAGCTCTGATTCCGCCATTGGCATCTGTCTTGGAACTAGATCGGCTCCAGGAAGCCGCCCCTCCGGTACGTCGCTTCTACCCCTGCACTGTGGCTCTTTTCACTCACAGCTCTCTCCCCCACTAGACAGGCTGCTGGAGCTGTGTCTGAGCCATGAATTGAGGACACTCACTGGCACAGCAGGTTCACTTAACTGAAGAAGGTTCACTTGTCCTGGCCTGGTGAACCGCACTCAAACACTCTTCTTCAAGGGCGTGTCTTAGTGTTGATTGGAAATCGCTTGTGCCCACGTGGAATATTTTAATGAATGTTTGGAATATCAGCTCTGACTGCCAAGGTTAATAAGGGCCAATGCCCCAGCAAACACCACTGAAAGTCCACAGAAACCCTGTGGTTATGAGACGGCCTCACGCAAGACCTGCCCCTCCCCAGTTTCTACTGCATCCACGTCATAATCCTGTTTGTGATTAAAACTCAATCCCGTATATTTACCATTATAAAAAATTCACAAGAGAAGTGGTCTCATTCTATGAAACAGATGCTATGCACGAAATTAAATTTTGTTCAAAGAACAGAACCAGCCAGTCCTTGTCCACAACTATTTCCCCACCCTCATCTGCAGGACGGGCCTTCCCATGGGTGTGGGTGTGGTCTCCGTGTCCACCAGCAGCCAGCCCGAGTCACAGGCAGGAGGAATGCAGCCGCGCCACCCAGCAGGTGTTTGTGAGGAGTCCAGGCAAATCTCGCCATCAGTGGCGAGATTTCCTTGCATCAGGAAATGCAGTCTTTGGTAATGGGGAAATCTGGGGCCTCCCAGGGTTTTTGTAAAGATGAGAAGGTGACACTTCCCAGATGTGCCTTGGAGAATGGCTGGGAGCCTGGTTTATGAGCTGACTTGTTGTCAGACCTTGCCATGGAGCTCTCTCTGGCTTCTTTGCCTCATGAAGTTGATGCCCAAACTCATCCCCCGACCAGGTTCCTTTGGGAAGTGACAGGATGGACCCTCCCTCCCTCCCTCCCTCCCACTGCCGGTACCAATGGCATGTCTATGTCTAACCTCTGAACACAAGCTTTACATGACCTGGAAGGCAAACTGTCCTAGGAAATCGTTTTGCAAATGCCAAGTGATACGTTTCTTATATTGTCCAATATTTTGGGTGGAACATGTCCGCCTCTGTAACCTTCCATGAAAGTGCTGACCCTGTGATGGTTGTGTCTGGTCATTCACTGGAAAACTGTGAAATAAAAACAAGGTGCCCATTCAGGAGGGCATGGCACACTCCAGACAGTCATGGCACACTCCAGACAGTCATGGCACACTCCAGACAGTCATGGCACACTCCAGACAGTCCAGGGACTGCAGACAGTCATGGCACACTCCAAACAGTCCAGGGACTCCAGACAGTCATGGCACACTCCAGACAGTCCAGGGACTCCAGACAGTCCAGGGACTCCAGACAGTCCAGGGAGAAGCTTCCTGCCTCTGGACAGGTACCTCCGAGGGTTCCCTTATGAGTGCAGCCAAGGACTCACTCCCCAAGGATCACACCTGAGTCACAGAGAGAAAAGTTTTTTGCTTTCTCTTTCTGAAGCCAAACGATCACAGGTTCTCAACTTAATTTGGCAATAAGACTGTAGCTCATAACTGGGGTTCAACGTGGGGTAGCCTTTGTTACTCAGAGTTCTTCAAAGAGACTCTCCTGGCACCGGGAGGTTGTTCGAGGCGATGCATTCTGGTTCTTACTAATCTGCTGAACTGGAATGAGTAGTTCTGAATCCCTTTACAATCTGACACTTCACCCGGGAAATCACACAGCCTCTTTTTAGAGGCTTTAATTCCTACCCACTGGAATCCACGGGCAATGGTGAGTTGAGAATGGTGTTTCTTTTATTTTAACTCCAAAAATAATCTGCCCTGGTAGCAAATGGGATGCTTTCGCCACTCCTCACGTAAGGTCGAAAGTTAGCAGCTGCTTTTGACTGTTGTGTGAGGCCGAGGGACCGCCGAGGACACGCCCGGAGGAGCTTGGGTCCCGCTCTTGAGTGCAGTGGGCTCTGGAGAGGACGAGGAGGTGTGGATAGGAGAACAACCCACCTTCATCTCTCTGCCAGTGATGAAAACACGCGAAGCCTGCCCTTTTGTAATGTAAACAGAAAATTACGCCTCCAACACAAACCCAGGCCATTAAGGAGGCAGCTTTTATTCCTGCTCATAACGTGGGGAACAGAAGGCGGGGCACGATGCGCCTCCCCAGCTGTTGCCGGGGAAGCCGGCGCGGAGCCGGCCGCATCTGGATGGCGTCTTTGAAGGGGCATTAATCTGTGGCTGAGGGACGCTAAGCCTCTCTGCTTTTCTTTGCTGCTTCCCAGGCTAATGCTGCTTCTGCAAAGCTGTAGCGACTTCATGTCCGCGGGGGAGATGAAGGAACAATTACAGACGGTGACACCAAGATGCATTTGGGCAAAAATAAAGGGCAGGACAGAAGCGCTGTGCCTTGATCAGTCCGGCAGAAGATTCGCTTTTCCCCGCCTGAAAGGTGCCGCCCAGCTGGCAGCGCAGTGGCAGGAGCCCGGGCTACGCGAGCGCTGGGTGGATGTTGGAGGGGAAGGCCGGGAGCGGGCTCCGTGGAAAAGGCTCCTGCGTGTCCGGGAACATGTTGCTGGGTCAGTGGATTTCGCTGCTCATTTTTGTGGATGAAACATGCATGTTACATTAAATAAGGTATCAGGTGGAAGAACGAACAAGTTGGCTTAAACACACGTCCTGGCTGGTGCTCGGAGAGTGGGAATTTCTCTCTGCCACGCTGAGGGCTGCCTCCTCTCACGGACGGGACATGACTTTCTCGTCTTCTAAGTGTCACAGCGCGAGAGGCGGAGGCCTGAGACCCGGCGCTGCCCAGGTCACAGCAGCGGGCGGCGTGCCGGGAGGTGCCCGCCTGTTAGACTCGGGTTAGTGTAGTTCAACAATGAACCTGCAGGCTGCCTGCCGTCATGCACGTGGCCATCGCTTCAGCTTTGCTCCTTTCCAGGTTTCAGGGTGCTCAGGGCGAATGGGGAGGCGGCCGCCCCGAGGGAGGACCCAGGCAGCGTCGCCTCCCGCGTGGGGTCCCTTCCCAGACCCTCGCCTGAACGAGTGGGACAGCTCCTGCCCCCCAGCGTGTCCCCAGGCTCCGGGATGGTCACTGTCCAGGAGGCGCTTGGCCCTGCTCACCCGCCCGTTCTGCCCATCCCTTGAGAACACCGCGATTTCGAAACTTTCCTGATCCTTCTGCTGGAAGTAATTTGTTCTACGTGAAACCACGGGCCACTCCTTCCTATCTGTAGAGCGCTCTACCTTCTGTAACGTTTATCTACGAAACTGCTGCGTTAGGCCAGGAGCACTCCAAGAGCGAGAGGCAGACCCCGTCTGACTTTTCACCCTGACAGGGGACTTTTCCACCTGGCAGTGCCGATATCCGGCTCCTACGCATTCTCCATGGAGGATCACCAGGTCAGCCCATGGGAGGGAGGCAGGAAGGGTGACCTTGCCCGTGAGGCTTAGTGGAAAGAATGATGAAGGGCTGCAGGCGGCTCCTTCAGGGTCCCCGAAAACTTCCTCTGGGGTAGGGTAGGAAGGTGGTCAGGGAAGCCTGAAAGGCAGTTTCAGCTTCAGTTCTTCAGCTCCTTGTGGGAACAACCCCAGCAGAAATAAACACTGTGCTTTGGGTTAAAAGATAAAATCATGAGGACTTGACCAAAAACAGGATTTCACGGGCTTTCGTCCCCTTATTGCAATGACACTGATGCTCTCTGGAAGGGACCCTTAGTGTCAGGACTTCCTCCAGTGGGTGATTGTGGGGAGTAAGCCCAATAACTAGTGAGCACTTCCTCCAGTGGGTGATGATGGGGAGTAAGCCCAATAACTAGTGAGCACTTCCTCCAGTGGGTGATTGTGGGGAGTAAGCCCAATAACTAGTGAGCACTTCCTCCAGTGGGTGATTGTGGGGAGTAAGCCCAATAACTAGTGAGCACTTCCTCCAGTGGGTGACGATGGGGAGTAAGCCCAATAACCAGTTAGCACTTCCCCCAGTGGGTGACGATGGGGAGTAAGCCCAATAACTAGTGAGCACTTCCTCCAGTGGGTGATGATGGGGAGTAAGCCCAATAACCAGTTAGCACTTCCTCCACTGGGTGACGATGGGGAGTAAGCCCAATAACTAGTGAGCACTTCCTCCAGTGGGTGGCAATGGGGAGTAAGACCAATAACTAGTGAGCACTTCCTCCAGTGGGTGACGATGGGGAGTAAGACCAATAACTAGTGAGCACTTCCTCCAGTGGGTGACGATGAGGAGTAAGCCCAATAACCAGTTAGCACTTCCCCCAGTGGGTGACGATGGGGAGTAAGCCCAATAACCAGTTAGCACTTCCTCCAGTGGGTGACGATGGGGAGTAAGCCCAATAACTAGTTAGCACTTCCTCCAGTGGGTGATGATGGGGAGTAAGCCCAATAACTAGTGAGCACTTCCTCTTCACCGGGTGATGATGGAGAGTAAGCCCAATAACTAGTTAGCACTTCCTCCAGTGGGTGACGATGGGGAGTAAGCACAATAAGTAGTTAGCACTTCCTCTTCACCGGGTGATGACCGGCGAGAAAGCCCCCTGTTTATTCAGCACTTCCTCCCCAGTGGATGGTGGTCATGGAGTAAACCCACTGGTTAGTTAGCACTTCCTTTCCAGTGGGTGATGATGGGGGATTATTTTAACTGGTTAGTTAGCACTTGCTCCTCAGTGGGTGATGATGGAGTAAACCCACTGGCTAGTTAGCCCTCCTTCTCCAGTAGGTGATGATGAAGTTAGCCCACCAGTTAGTTAGCACTTCCTCTTTAGTGGGTGATGATGATTGAATAAGCCCACTGGTTATTTAGCACTTTCTCCTTAGTTGGTGATGATTATGGAGTTAGCCCACTGGCTAGTTAGCCCTTCCTCTCCAGTGCATGTGGATGGGGGAGTAAGCCCAGTCATTAGCACTTTCTCCCCAGTGGGTGATGATGTGGGAGTAAGCACACTGCTTAGTAAGCACTTCTTCCCCAGTTGATGACCATGAAGGAGTAAGTTCACTGGTTAGTTAGCACTCCCTCCGCAGTGGGTGACGATGGGGGATTAAGCACACTGGTTAGTTAGCACTTTCTACCCAGTGTGTGACGATGAAAGAGTAAGTCCAGTGGTTAGTTAGCACTTCCCCTTCAGTGGGTGATGATGGGAGAGTAAGCTCACCGGTTAGTTAGCACTTTCTCCTTAGCTGGTGATGATTATGGAGTTAGCTGTCTGGTCAGTTAGCACTTCCTCTCCAATGGGTGATGATGGGGGAGAAAGCCGGCTGGTCAGTTAGCACTTCCTCTCCAATGGGTGAGGATGGCATAAGCCCACTGGTTAGTTAGCACTTCTTCCACCGTGGGTGATGATAGGAGAGAAAGCTGACTGGTCAGTTAGCACTTTCTCTTCAGTGGGTGATGATGGGGGAGGAAGCCCACTGGTTATTTAACACTTCTTCACCAGTGGGTGATGGTGGGGGAGGAAGCCCACTGGTTATTTAGCACTTCTTCACCAATGGGTGATGATGGGGGAGGAAGCCTATTGGTTATTTAACACTTCTTCCCCAGTGGGTGATGATGGGGGAGGAAGCCCACTGGTTAGAGGCACTTTGGAAAGCTATGATGGTTATTTCCACCATTCTTTAGCACAACATAGCTTTCCTTTGATAGTAGACATTTTCAGGCCATTAATTCCTCATGCAGAGTAACTGCTGTTCCGGATTTGAAGAGTGGGCTAGAAAAGGATTCTTCCTTCTTGGAGGAATGGGATTCAAGTTATGTTTGCTGCACCCTGTGCTTGCTGGGTGTGGGAACAGCAACTGCTTGGAATGGGATGGGCACAGCTTGAAATGGCAGGTTGTGTTCTTCTTTTCCTTCCTTCCTGTCTTTCTTCCTTCTTTGTTCCTTTCTTCCTTGTTCCCTTTGATAAATGTTGATTCAGGACTCTTGGTGTGCCAGGCACTGTGCTAGGCACCTGTGATCCAGGTAGATCCCATCCTGTTCTCATGGAGCTCAGAGTTTGGTGATGATAAAGGCCCAGAAATGAAAACATGCAGTAGGCAAGTGTGCAGGGGACACATTGTGTGGCCTGGCTCAACAGCCCCCAGGAAAAAGCGTCTTAAACAAGATGTTCTTGGTGGTCTCTATGGACTCTTAGATTCTAACATTGTACGAAACAAACAAAAAGGGGAAATTTACATAGTGTAAGCTTTTATGCCTTCCATTTTGAGGCATGACTCAAAATGCTTTTCCAGGGCAGAGGAGAAAAGCTGGAGGGGTCTGCCTGGTGGTGGTGGGATGGGAAGCGCATGTGGGAGGAGGCAGAGCTGGCGACCCTGGAGTGGAGTCCTGGCAAGGAAGGGATGAGTACTTCTGCTGAGAGGCAAGAAAGGGCTCAGCCAGGGGGAGGCAGTGGGGCCTGAAGTGAAAAGAGAGGATGTGTGGAGAGGGAGTTCCCTGGAGGGAGAGGGGGATGTCGTTTCTAAGTGGTCTTGAAGTTGGAAGGAACAATGCTTTCAAGAGAAAGACCTTTATCAGGAGAAGGCATTCACCTTTGGGAATACTGACTGAGGACAGGCTCTGTGCGTCATCCAGGAAGGGGCTGGAGGAATGTGGCCAGTGTTTGAGAGACAACCAGGGCTATAGGCACAGGCTGGGAGTATTTGAATTTATTGTCCGATTCATGCCTTTGACTTAACACTTGACTCGCCTTGGCACATAACAGGTGGAGATTTTTGAGACAGAAAGACTAGGCTAGAGGAAGTTGCTGAGATCAGAGGAAGCCAGGCCCTCTTCAAGCCACGCCTCCTCTGAGATGCCTCAGAACTAAGTGCGTTTTGCTTTGTCCTTTATCTCTCTCCCAGCTTTGTGCTACCTGGACTTGCATTGTGAGTTAGTCATTCCTTCTAGTGTATGGACACTGGAGGGGAAGGATGTATAATTCTCATTTGTATTCTTCCATTGCATAGTCCAGTGCCCTTTACACGGTGAAAAACGTGAATACAAGCCATCAGTAGAAAAAGAAGACCCTCTGAAACAGGAATTTCCAAGACAGTGCATTGAGGAAGTCCAAGGAGGAAAGGATGGGGAATAGAAGACAGCAGCGAACAGGACTGGGGACTGTCACAGGAGCCAGAGAAAGGGCTGATTCTAAGAGGAAGGAGACACCAAAAATGTAAAAGGGTGCAAAAATACTGGAGAGAGGAGGCCTTTATGATGGCCACTGGGTGGGGGCATTGGCAGCCACCAAGGCCTCTGAGAGAGCAGAAAATGTGGTTCCACCAAACACTCTTCTGGAACCTGCTCTTTTTTTTGTAAGGTGAGCTGAGCACTTAGAAGGATCTTCCTAAAATATCCCCTTATGAAAGATTTCTAATACCCCTTTCTCTCTGTCATCTTCATTAACCACTAACTTTTAAATTTTTAAATTTTTATTTTTTATTGTGGTAAGAGAAACACATAACATGAAGTTGCCCTCATACTAGATGTTTGCAACATGGCATAGTATTGCTAATTATACACATGGGGCTGTACAGCACGCCTCCAGGGCTCTTCCATCTCACGTGGCTGAAACTCTCCCCGTTCTTCCCCCAACCCCTGGCAACCACTATTCTAGTCTCTGTGTCTGTAAGTTTGACTGTTTTAGAGACCTCATATAGGTAGACTCATACAGTATTTGTCATTTTGTGACTGGCTTATTTCACTTAGTATAATGTCCTCAAGGTTAATCTGTGTTGTAGGATGTGACAGGGTGCCCCTTTTAAAAGGTGGAATGATATTCCATTATTTGTGTATACACTTTCTTTATCCATTCACTTCCCAGTGGCCATTTAGATTGCCTCCACCTTTTGGCCATTGCATATAATGCTGCAATGAACACAGTGTAGATACTTCTTGGAGATCCTGTTTTCATTTTTTTTTCTGATGAATACTTCTTAGAAGTGGGATTGCTGGAGCATATGGTAGTTCTGTTTTTAAGCCTTTGAGGAACCTCCATGCTGTTTTCCATAGTGGGTGAACCATTTTACATTCCACAGCAGGTGCACCATTTTATATTGCATAGTGGGTGCACCATTTTACATTCCATAGTGGGTGAACCATTTTATGTTCCATAGCAGGTGAACCATTTTACATTTCATAGTGGGTGCACCATTTTACATTTCATAGCAGGTGAACCATTTTACATTCCATAGTGGGTGCACCATTTTACATTGCATAGCGGGTGAACCATTTTACATTCCATAGCGGGTGCACCATTTTACATTCCATAGCAGGTGCACCATTTTACATTTCATAGCGGGTGAACCATTTTACATTCCATAGCGGGTGAACCATTTTACATTCCATAGCAGGTGAACCATTTTATATTCCATGGCGGGTGCACCATTTTATATTGCATAGCGAGTGAACCATTTTACATTTCATAGTGGGTGAACCATTTTACATTCCATAGCGGGTGAACCATTTTACATTCCGTAGCGGGTGAACCATTTTACATTCCGTAGCGGGTGAACCATTTTACATTCCGTAGCGGGTGAACCATTTTACATTCCGTAGCGGGTGAACCATTTTACATTCCATAGCGGGTGAACCATTTTACATTCCATAGCGGGTGAACAATTTTACATTCCATAGCGGGTGAACCATTTTACATTCCATAGCGGGTGAACCACTTTATATTCCATGGCGGGTGCACCATTTTATATTGCATAGCGAGTGAACCATTTTACATTTCATAGTGGGTGAACCATTTTACATTCCATAGTGGGTGAACCATTTTACATTTCATAGCGGGTGAACCATTTTACATTCCATAATGGGTGAACCATTTTACATTCCACAGCAGGTGCACCATTTTACATTCCATAGCGTGTGAACCATTTTACATTCCATAGCGGGTGCACCATTTTACGTTCCTGCCAACAGTGCACAGTGGCTTCAATATCTCCTCCTCCTCACCAACACTTGCTACCTTCTGTTTCTTGATAATGGCCATCTTAGTAGGTGTGAGGCTTATCTTACACCATACACAAAAATCAACTCAAAATGGATTAAAGGCTTAGCATAAGACCTGAAAGTATAAAACTTCTAGAAGAAAACAGGAGAAAAACTCTGTTGCATTGGTCTTGGCAGTGACTTCTTGGATAAGTCCTAAAAGCACAGGCAGTGAAAGCAAAAAGAGACAAGCAGGCTTACATCAAACCCAAAAGCCTCTGTGCAGCAAAGGAGGCAACCAGCAGAGTGAAAAGGTGACCTATGGACTTGGAGAAAGTGTCTGCAAACCATGTGATATGGTTTGGCTGTGTCCCCACCCAAATCTTACCTTGAATTCCCACCTGTTGTGGGAGGGATCTGTTGGGAGGTAATCGAATCATGGGGGTGGGTCTTTCTGTGCTGTTCTTCAGATAGTGAATGAGTCTCATGAGATCTGATGGTTTTATAAAAATGGTAGTTTCCCTGCACAAGCTCTCTTCTCTTGACTGCTGCCATGTGAGATGTGCCTTTCACCTTCCACCATGATTGTGAGGCCTCCCCAGCCATGCGGAACTGTAAATCCAATAAACCTCTTTCTTTTGTAAATGCCCTGTCTCGAGTATGTCTTTATCAGCAGCATGAAAATGGACTAATACACTATACATCTGACCAGGGGTTAATATTCCAAATACACAAGGAACTCCTACAACTCAACAACAGCAACAACAACAACAACAACAACAAACCCAAGCAATCTGATTAAAAATGGCAGAAAGACTTAAGGATAGTTGTTTCTTCAAAGAAGACATACAATTGGCCAATGGGTACCTGAAAAGATGCTAATCCTCAGGGAAATGGAAATAAAAAACACAACTTTAAAGAAGAAAAAAGGGGAGAAGGAGCAGCAAATACAAACCCTTCCTGCCCCCAAGGCCCCTGGGGCTGCAGCTCATCACACAGAGGCTTCCGGACAGCTCCGTGCACCAGAAACACAATGGCAGCCACACACACAGCCACAGCTGTCATTTAAAAATTTCTAGTAGCAACACAAAGAAAGTAAAAAAAAGGCAGGTAAAAATAATTTTAATAGGGTATTTTATTTAACCCAAAATATGGTTGCTGTACCATATGATCAATATAGAAGCTATTAGTGAGATAGTTTGCAACTTCTTTCCGCTGATTCTTTGAACTCTGAGGTGCAATGAATGCCTAAGGACAGGCCTCAGTGTGGAGCAGCCACATGTCCATGCTCAGCAGCCACGTGTGGCCAGCAGGGGCCACGATGGACAGTCAGCTGTGGAGATGACTGGAAATCCATGTCATCCCTGGGATCCAGGTGGCGTCTTTATGTTACAAAAGTAGCCTTTTTCCTTCCTTCCTTCCTCCCTTCCTTCCTTCCTGCCTTCCTGCCTTCCTCCTTTCCTGCCTTCTTGCCTTCCTTCTTTCCTGCCTTCCTTCCTTCCCATGTTCTAGCCTTCCCACCTTCCTGCCTTCCTTCCTCTTGTCCTTTCTTTCGGCTGCAAATGTTTACTGATGATCTGTTAGGTGCCTGGGTCTGAGCTGAGGAACTGGGAAAGGTAAGCTGAAGCTCTTCCCTGCTAGGGCATATGGCTCATCTGGGAGACACAGAAGCAAATGCTCCTAATAGGACAGGGTAATTATTACAATAGAGAAAAATCACAGTGCGGAGGGCAGGCTTGAACTGGGCCTTGAAGCTTGAGTAGGAGTTCACCTGGCAGTCGGGTTTGAGGGGGTTGGACTCTAGGAAAGGGGCCAACACACGGGGTGTCAGGGAGGAAGAGGAGTGTTTAGAAAGGCGCGTGGCTCCTCACCAGCTGTGTTAGTGTCAAGGAACTGATGTTCTGCACTAGAAGTTGAGGCACTGGCTCCAGAGTTGAGCTGCTTCTGTATCTAGTCATTTCAATATGAATTTAAATTTATACCTCATTGTAGGTCAATATTTTACTGAGATTTTGATGAAAAATAATTATTCTACACTCTTGATTATTGAAATGACGGTTATGCTCATTGTAGGTGATTAACTGAGACATGAGAATGAGTATTTTATATCAAAACCATAGTTACTAATTTAGGTAAAATCTGTCTGTAGAACTGCTCTTAGAAATCAGTGGATGTTCTGTAAGAGCAGTTGATCCCCACTGAGCATCTATTTGAAGCCCAGCAGCTTGAGGCCTTGGTCTAGTTACTACGGATATAAAGATGTTGATGGCAGTTTTTCTGATGGCAGTTTTTCTCCAGCTGGTGGGATGATGTGGGAGCCGGAGGTTACAGCGAGTAACCTTGTCAGGGCCTGGTGCTTTGGGTGTGAATCTTGGTGGGGCTTTTTGTTGGAGGCGCTGGGAGCCGTGTGCTCAGAGCTGTGTTAGGTGGGTCATCTGCTGGTGTGCAGCATGGAGAGGTTACAGAAGAAAAGAGTAGTTCCATCTTTGTATTAAGTGAAAATTAGTTTTTTGAAGTGAAGCCTAGAGAGAAATTCCCTCCATTTCTGTCCAAAGACGCTACCATTATCCAATGTTTTTACAGCAAAGGGAAATCACTTATGAATATTTTGCCCAGGGTGAATGTAAAGCAGTACAAGTGAAATATAAAACAATTTCAGCTCTTCCAGGAATCAAAATCAATTTTCCTGATTCCTAGATCTGTGCCATGTTTTTTATAAATTATTTTTAAAATTCACTAGGCCAATAGCTTAATTTTAATCTATAACATGTAGCATAAAAAAGTGATGTCCTGCCATTATGTTCAAAATTCAGTGGCATTCTTTGATTCGGGTCTTTTCTACTTAAGTGTTGTAACCCAGCCTTTTTTGCTCAGGGTAGCTGTGAGGATTTCACCACTACCTGGCCAGTCTCGGCCACGCTGACCTGGATGACAACCTGACCCTTCCTTGTAAGATATCAGAGGTCTGTCTCACTTCACCCAGCATGTCTAAAACTGATCTCCAAATTTTCCCCAGGTCAGATTTCTTTATGAGCCAGAAAGCATTTTTCCCACTCTTAGTCAATTCTTCTCACAGTCTCTCTACATTTTACCAGTCCTTTCAAGTCCTCATTAATCCATTTCTCTTCTCCGATCCTTTGGTCCTGTGGCCTCTGCATCAGTCCTGAACCTGGCCTGCCATCCTTCTTGCCTGTGAAATCAGCATTTCAAAGCTGTGGGAGCTTGTGCTGCGATTTTGTCCAGCGTTTCTGGTAAGATAAAAACTGCAGACTGCCCTCGCCACTGTGGCCATGGTCTGAGGAGAAGGTTCTAGCAAGGATCCTGTAGATGTCAAAGTGGAGCCCGGGAGAGTCCACTACTCTGTTCATACTTAAACCTCTTCTTCTTCAAGCAGGGTAAACAGGAATAAATATGGGGCCTCTGGGAAGATTCCGTAACTGAAAGGATGGAGAACGTGCACACGAGATGCAAAGGAATGGGACGGGGCAGGCTCTGGCTTTGCTACGCGTGCGACCTTGGTAACGAGGATGCCCCTGACTTCACGTGGGGCTGTATGGGGAATAAATGGTTAATGCGGGAGGAGTGGCTCAAACCATGCTCGAAGTGGAGTCGCTGGGCTTAACAGACACACACTATCAGCCTTCCTCATGGTTGCTGTTGGTTTTACTATTATATGTTAATAAGGACTTTACTGTAGGAAATGAAAAGATTTATGAAGTATTCTCTTCATATTCTCAATACTCAGGACTCTAAATTCAGAGAATCAAGATGGGATAAGGAGAAAAGAGTGAGAATGGAGATATCTTGGAGGAAGCTTTAAAAGAGTAGGTATGGAATCCATTAAAATATTAATTAAACAAAGTGATAATTGCAAAATTTAAGACAATCTTAGAAGCAATAAAAAAGGTTACATTCTACAGAAAATCAAGTTAGAGATGAGTAGGACAATCTAATAGTTTCTTCTAGAAAAAATAAACTTCATACAAATAAAATAAATTTTTATCATTGCTCATTGGAAAGAAAAACTATAATGGAAGACATAATTTAATTTTAGTTTTCTGAATTCAATAATCACCTTCAGATTGAATCAGCTCATTTTATACAACAAGGTGAAGCCAATGGCCAGATCTGGTCATGTGAAAAAATTTGATTATAAAGGTAGAATCCAAAAACCTCCAGGCAGAAAAAAACAGGAAAGCTACAAAGGAAAAAATAGCACACCTGTCTCAGACTTCTCCACATGTCTAGGGAAAGAATGGAGCAATCTCTATAAAATATTGAGAAAAAGAGTAAAGCAAGCAGTGGGGGCATCTATAGAGCACTGTTCTCAAGAGCTCTATAACTAGCCTAACAGTTTTGAATGAATTCAACATAATTGTTGAGTGTATTGTCCATTCTCACACTGCTAATAAGGAAATACCCACGACTTGGTAACTGATAAAGGAAAAAGGTTTAATTGACTCACAGTGCCACAGGACTGGGGAGGCTTCAGGAAACTTACAATCATGGTGGAAGGGGAAGTAAACACATTATTCTTCACATGGTGGCAGGAAGGAGAAGGATGAGAACTGAGTGAACGGGGAAGCCTCTTACAAGACCATCAGATCTCCTGAGCGTTTACACACTGTCACCAGAATAGCATGAGGGAAACTGCCCCCGTGATTCAATTACCTCCCACCAGGTTCCTCCCACGACATGTTGAGATTATGGGAAATACAAATCAAGATGAGATTTGGGTGGGGACACAACCAAGCCATATCAATGAGTGCTGCCGAAGTGTGCTGGCTATGAACCTTTTCACAAACATTATTCTGTGGCAAAATGAAATATGAAAAATTTCCAGTGTAACAATACTTGTAATGAAGATAAAAATGAGTAGAACAACAAAAAATTAGGTCCGAAGAAGAGTTGAAAATATTTTTCTAAACTAACACAAATGGCTAAAATAATTTTTGAAAAAGAAGTTGCAAAATGAAACAAATATTAATCACATAGAAGGAGGATTCTGGGAAGATGACAGAGTAGGAAGCAATAGGAGTCCATCTGCCTTTAGACCACAGTTGCACTGGCAAGATCTGGCTGATGTAACTATTTGGGACTCTAAAGTCTATTGAAGGCATGTAACTTCCAGGGGAAGGATGGTAGGATGGTAAATTGAGGTCAATTTCAGTCCATTTCAGCTCTTGGCACAATAGACGCTACATATCCCTTATCTCCAGCCCCATGGCCAGCAGTTGTGAACATGTTTCTGAAGCAGCCTGCACACAGCTTACAGCAGCCAGGTGGGCAAAGGGACCCTGGCCTCCAAATATCTGGGATCTGTGCCTGGATTGAAGATTGCTGCTTCTAATTATAGAGACAGACAAAGAGGCAGGGGCCATTGTTGCACCTGCCCCAATTGATGCAAGCCCCTCCCCCTCCTTTAAATCCCTTGGAAGTCACTTCTGTTTCAAAATACTGACTTCCAGGGGATTTAAAGAGCTGGCATCTTTCCCCTCATCTTTATTTTTCTCGTTTTCTCCTTTTGGAACTCAGACACTAAAAACTAAGACATTCAAAAGTAACTGTGTATATGAAGAAAATTAGAAAGTGTGAGTGCCCAGGGAAAGGCACAGGCTCAGAAAAGAGCTGAGAAGACCTTAAGTTGACACTTCAGGCTGATCTTTGGTGTGGAAGCAACCTAAAACAATAAAAAACAAAAACAGTACCAACAACAGCAAACCCTGGGGAAAGGGGATAATCTGATTTCCAGTTACCACATCATTAAATTCAAATGCCCAGCTTTTAACAAAAAAATTATAAGACATACAAAGAAACAGGAAAGTATAACCCATTCAAAGGCAAAAAATAAGCCAACTGTTCAAGAGAAAGACCGGATGGTGGACCTACTAGATAAGGACTTTAAAATAGCTGTCTTAAAGATGCTCAAAGAACTAAAGGAAGATATAGAGAAAGTCAAGAACAAAATGAGTAAATAAAATAGAAATATCAATAGAGTTAGGAAACCTAAGAAAAAAAGAAATTCTGGAGGTGAAAAGTACAACTGAAATAAAAAGTTCACCAGAGAGAGAGAGAGAGATTCAAAAGCAAATTTGAGCAGGTAGAAGAAAGAGTCAGTGAAGGTCAATCGAAATGAAGATAGCACAATTGAAATTATTGAGTTTGAGGTAAAGAAAGAAAAAATACCAAAGAAAAGTGAATAGAGCCTAAGGAATGTGTAGCACGTTATCAAGTGAACCACCATAAGCTTTGTGGGAGTTCAGAAAGAGAAGAGAGAGAGAAAGGGAAAGAGAGATTATTTGAAGAAATAATAGCTGAAAATATCCCATGTTTGATGAAAGACACAAACATAAACATTCAAGAAACTCAATGAGCTCTAATTAGGATGGACATAAACAGACCCGAAAAGACACATTATATTCAAGCTTTTAAAAACCAAAGAGAGAATTTTAAAAGCAGCAAGAGAGAAGCAATTCATCACATACAAAAAATTTTTAATTAGATTATCAGCAGATTTCTTCTTATAACTTTGGAGGCCAGAAGGTAGTGGACTGATTAAGTGCTAAAAGAAAAATTTAAAAAAACACCAAAAATGTATCAACCAATAATCTTATGTCGGTAAAACTGTCCTTCAAAAGTGAGGGAGAAATACAACATTCCCAGATGAAGCTGAGGGAGTTCCTTACCACTAGAACTGTCCTACAAAAAACGCTAATGGGAGTCATGGAAGTTGAAAGAAAAGAACACTGGAGAGTAACTTGAAGTCATATAAACAAATGGAGATCTCAATAAAGATAAATACATGGGTAATTATAAAAACTAGTATCATTGTAAAAATGGTTTGTAATTCCATTTTTGTTTTATATATAATTTAAACAATTAATACATTAAAAGTTCTTGCCTAAAAGCTAGTATTATTGCAACTTTGGCTTATCACTCTACATTTTATTTTCTACATAATGTAAGAGATATTATGTATTATAAAAATAATTCTTAGTTTACATTTTTTGGCACACATTGTATAAATGTGTATTTTGTGACATCAATAACTGAAAGGGTTGAAAATGAAAATACAACAGGAATGTATAACAATTACAAACATTTATGGACCTAATAATGGATTATCCTAATACATGAAGCAAAAATGGACAAAATTGAAAGAAGAAATAGATGGCTGTACTATACTAGTGGGGTATTGGAAACTTCGCTACTCCACTGTCAGTAATGCATAGAAGAGCCAGGCAGAAGATAAATAAAGAAATAGAGGACTTGGCCAACACAATAAACCAAATGGACCTATGAGACATACACAGAGAAGTCTACTTAACAACATTGGAATACACATTCTTCTCAAGTGCAGGTGGAACATTTTCCAGAATAGACCACATGTTAGGCCACAAATTAAGTCTCAATAGGTTTAAAAAGATGGATATCATACAGAGTATCTTCTTTGACCACAACACAGTGGAGTTGGAAATCAATAACCAAAGAAAAACTGAAAAATTAAAAAATTTGTGAAAATCAAACAACATACTCTTAAACATCCAATGCATCAAAGATAAGATCGCAAAGAAAATTAGAAAATACTTAGAGATGAATGACAATGAAAAACACAACATAGCAAAACTTATGGACTGCAGCCAAAGCAGTGATAAAGGGGAAATTTGTAGCTATAAATTCTTACAGTAAAAAAGAAACATCTCAAATCGACAACTTTAACATTGCAACTTAAGGAACTAGAAGAAGAATAACAAACTAGCTAGCAGAAGGAATAAAGCTAGCAGAAGGAGTAACATAATGAAGACTGGAGCAGAGATCAATGAAACAGAGAATAGAAAAATGATTGAGAAAATCACTGAAACCAATTATTGGTTCTTCAAAAAGTTCAACAAAATAGACAAATTTTTAGCTAGATTGACAAAAAAAAAAAAGAGATGACTCAAAAGTCAGAATATAAGTGGGGACATTTTTACTGCCAATTCCACAGAAATATAAAAAGGTTATAAGTGAGTACTATGAACAATTGTATGACAATAAATTGAAGATAGATGAAATCAACAAATTCCTAGAAATGCAAAATCTGCCAAGACTGACTCATGAAGAAATAGAAAATTTGAATAGATCTAAAACTAGCAAGAAGATTGACTTCAGACAAAGAAAAGCCTTGGACCTGATGGCTTTACTGGTGAGTTCTACCAAACACTTAAAAAACTAACATCACTTCTTCTCAAACGTTTTCAAAAAATTGAAGAGGAGGGGACTCTGCCTGACTCATTGCATGAGGCTAGCACTGTCCTGACACAAAAGCAAGAAAGAGACTCCAAGAAAAGAAAACTACAGACCAATATTTCTTATGAATATCTATGAAAAATTCTCAACAACATATGAACAAACCAAATTCAGGATTATTATAAGGATTATGCACCATGATGAAGTGGAATTTATTGCTGGAATGTAAGGATGATTCAACATGAAAACTGATCAATGCAATATACCACATTAACAGAATGAAAAAAATACCTTACATGATCATCTCAACTGATGCAGAAAAACCATTAGACAAAATCCAACACCCTTTCATAATAAAAATATTTAACAAACTAGGAATAGAAGGAAATTCCCTCAGCATAATGAAAGTCATGTATGAAAACCCACAGCAAACAGCATACTTAATGATGAAAGACTGAAACTTCGTCCTCTAAGATTAGGAAAAAGGCAAGGATACCTGTTTTTACCACTTCTATTCAAAAAGTACTGGAATCCTACAAAGACCAATTAGGGAAAAAAAAAGCATCCAAATTAGGAAAAAGAAAAATCATAGATGATATGATCTTATATGTAGAAAACCTTAAACATTTCACAAAAATGTTAGAACTAATGAATTCAGTGTAGTAGCATGATATAAAGTCAATGCACAAACATTAGTTGTATTTCTATACACTAACAATGAACAATTTGAAAAGAAAATTAAGAAAATAATTTCATTTACAATGCATCCAAAAATTGCCGACGACCAACGTGGGGTGCAGCCCATCCCGTTACAATGACCAACGCGGTGGTGCTGGGTGCCCGTGGAATGCTGCCACGTGAACAATGTGTTGAGGAGTGCAGCCTGTGAGAATTATTTCTGATAATTACCCATATTATTTCAAAGAAAAGAGCCCGGAAGCTCTGAGAGGGTGAGACAGTAGAAACAGAGAGGCCAGCAGCTCCAACCCGCCCCGGGAAGCACCACGGAGCCAGGGAGCTGCGCAGCTCAGCCCCAGCAGAGAGCAGGACACCCGGCCGGAGCCGGCTTTGATTTTCCTTGTAAGGACAAGGTGTCCCTCCACGTCACCCAGTTGCTGGTGCCAGCCTGCCCTCTGTTTTCTTTTATGCATTTTCCTGTTTATTTAGAAAAAAAAATTGCATGACACATTTGTTCTGCTTTCAAATCACACTTTCAACCATGGAACAAGTTGATGAGATATAACCTGGAAAAAGCCACACATATGGACAGACACACGAACTGAAACGTACAGATGGACATGAGCTCACACTCACATAGACATGAATGCACATGCACAGAACTGAACTCACACACACAGACATGCGTTCCTACAGGCATGAATGCACACTCATAGATATGAACTCACACACAGACATGCGTTCATATAGGCATGAATGCACACACAGATATGAACTCACACAGATGGACATGAGCTCACACTCACATAGACATGAATGCACACTCACACATAGACATGAACTCACACACACAGACATGCGTTCCTACAGGCATGAATGCACACTCATAGATATGAACTCACACACAGACATGAGCTCACACAGGCATGAATGCACACTCACAGATATGAACTCACACAGATGGATATGAACTCACACTCACATAGACATGAATGCACATGCACAGACATGAACTCACACATGCATAGGCATCAACTCACACTCACAGAGAGACAGAACTCACAAGCACAAACGTATAGTCTGAAAAGACCTGACCATTGCATTTTCAGTTCATTTCATAAAATATTGAACTTTGCTCCACACAATTAAATTTTAATCTAATTCATTTTATATTTTCTGTTTAATGTTTGATCTTCGTACTTCTACTTAATACTCCAGTTATTAAATTGTTCTGGAAACTCAACACATTTCAGCAAAGCTTTCTCAACAGTTTCCAGTATTAACTGAGACCACGCAAAAGGCTTTCGGAGTTGGAGGTGAGCGCTGCCAGCCGAGATGGAGGCCTGCCTTTCACGTGGCCATCCCTCCAGGGCCCCACTGGGAGGGGGCGCTGATGGTGACCGGTGACGTGAGTGCCAGACTATGGGGTGCCATGGGCCCGCACCACCTAAAATGATTTATTTATAAATTGATATTTTTTCTCATGAAAATGTGAAAAAGGAATATTATGTAGAATCTGACCATGTTATATAATCCTCTAGAACAATGGCTGGTGAACATAGGCCTTTGGTCCAACCCAGCTGATTTTGTGTGGGTTTTGTATTGTCCGTGAGCTAAGAATGGTTCCACATTTTAAAATAAATGAATACAATCAAAAGAAGCATCACACTCCTTGACGTGTGAAAATTCCGCAAAGCTGGAATTCCAGCGTCCACGAACGAGGTTTTATGGGGGCAGAGCCACACTCCTGACTCGCGCGTCTCTGTGGCTTTGTGCAAAGGCAGACTTGCGTAGTTCCAGCGCCGGGGTTGGCTCTCCCAGACAAAGCGATTTCCAGTCTGGTCCTTTACAGAAGGTGTCAGCTGGTCCCCACTAGAGATAAGTACAAGATTTCTTTTCTGCAATGTTCTGCTTGTAACAGTTCACACTTTTAATAAACATTTGGTTTTTCTTAGCGATGTGAGTGGACATTTCTGAGTAGACCTACATCATCCTTTATAATCTATAATCTTTCATAAATTCTAATGCCAGGAAACTCCATTCTGTGATGCTTCTAAACATGCCACAGGCTATGAAGTGACAAACTTAGAAAATACACGTGGCAAAAGCATGTGATTCACACACTGCACCATTCTCAGTATAGGTAAAGGCAATTTCTTTGGCATAGAACTTTGAAGTATGTTTTGATGTGCTGTCGCAGGCCTATAGATACAAACTTTGCAAAATATTTGTGAATACATGAAGTTTTTAACCACTCTTACTGCTAATGTTAAATGAGGCAATGATGACTTCTACTGTACATGACTGTAAATATGTAAATATGGCCAATTATGAAATTACCCCAATTAATATGCAAAGAGCATCTTAAATGCATGCAGTTGATTCTCACAAGTTAGAGCTTTGCTTTATATGCACATAATAAAAATAGAAGCTACGTGTCTATATGTGTTTCATGCATGCACATATACATGTGTGTACATACATGTACACACGCATGCACACAGATATTCATGTCTGTGTACACATATATATATTTGTATCTCTGTGTGCATACATATATGTGTACACATGTGTGTCCATGCATGTGGCATACATATGTGAGTGTACACACATGTGCATATATTTGTGTAAGCAAGAGTACACATATATGCATACATAAGCACACGTGCACACACATGTACTGTGTGCATACATATGTGCACACATGTGCACATATATGTCTACCTGTCTACACGAGTGCATATATACATGTGTGTACATATATACGTGTGTATACATATATGTGTGTACCTTTATGTATAACATTTTTAATCCACACCACAGAATTTCCAGTTAGCATTTCCATTTCATGGCTGAAGAAACTGAGGCTTACAGAAATTCAGGACACGAAGTTCAAGTTTTCAGGGGCAGGTGAAGGTCAGGGCTCGGATTTCTGGATGTGAACACCTGCTTTTATCAAACTACCCTGGCTGCTGCCTCTCTCAGATGATTTTATGGGTTTTTTAATAGCTTTTTTTTTTTTTTTTTAAAGCAAATGCGAAACATCTGAAGGGAAATGTTTTTTAGTCTTTGTCATGGAAAGAGGATTCCCTTCAGGCTTCCAACAAACTGTCCGTGTGACTTCCAATATTATCTGGAAATCATTCAATATCAGAGCTCATGCTGATCGATCAGCGATGATCATCTTCAAGGACAAAGCTTCCAAAAGAGTCTGATGAGTGACAACTGTGCCTGGGGACAGAAGGGGTCTGCTTAGCACTGAGTGGAGGGGAGTCCTGTGGAGATTTTAGGAAAGAGATTTGCCCGGGGGCACGGGACACGGGGTGCGGTGTGAGGGAGAGGCTACAGCCCCATGGGAAGGAGAGCTTCATGTCACTGTTGCTCAGAATGTAGGTGCTGGTCCTTGTAACAAATCAGACACAGGCCACACTGGTTTGGAAAGCCAGAGCTCCCAGTCCTACGGGCACCTTTGTACTCGGGTGCCTGTCGCTAACCAGCTGGGGACTGTGTCTGGGAATTTAGCTGATTTCTGAACCTCATAAAAGGCCCTTCTTGTTTTTATATTTGGGGGTTGCCCCCTCCCCCATATTTCCTCTCCTTTTCTTCAGTCCTGGCCCTGCATTGTCAGTTGTGTGGCCCTGGGCATTTCTCAGATGCCTGAATGTTCATTTATCATCTGGGCTGTGGTGATGACCATGAGATCCTGGATTACTCTGGATTATTCTCTAGCTACGTCTAGCGTCGTGTATGAATGCGCAGCTCTGGATTACTCCGGATTATTCTCTAGCTACGTCTAGCGTCGTGTATGAACGCGCAGCTCTGGATTACTCCGGATTATTCTCTAGCTATGTCTAGCGTCGTGTATGAACGCGCAGCTCTGGATTACTCCGGATTATTCTCTAGCTATGTCTAGCGTCGTGTATGAACGCGCAGCTCTGGATTACTCCGGATTATTCTCTAGCTATGTCTAGCGTCGTGTATGAACGCGCAGCTCTGGATTACTCCGGATTATTCTCTAGCTATGTCTAGCGTCGTGTATGAACGCGCAGCTCTGGATTACTCCGGATTATTCTCTAGCTATGTCTAGCGTCGTGTATGAACGCGCAGCTCTGGATTACTCCGGATTATTCTCTAGCTATGTCTAGCGTCGTGTATGAACGCGCAGCTCTGGATTACTCCGGATTATTCTCTAGCTATGTCTAGCGTCGTGTATGAACGCGCAGCTCTGGATTACTCCGGATTATTCTCTAGCTATGTCTAGCGTCGTGTATGAACGCGCAGCTCTGGATTACTCCGGATTATTCTCTAGCTATGTCTAGCGTCGTGTATGAACGCGCAGCTCTGGATTACTCCGGATTATTCTCTAGCTATGTCTAGCGTCGTGTATGAACGCGCAGCTCTGGATTACTCTGGATTATTCTCTAGCTATGTCTAGCGTCGTGTATGAACGCGCAGCTCTGGATTACTCTGGATTATTCTCTAGCTATGTCTAGCGTCGTGTATGAACGCGCAGCTCTGGATTACTCTGGATTATTCTCTAGCTATGTCTAGCGTCGTGTATGAATGTGCAGCTCTGGATTACTCTGGATTATTCTCTAGCTATGTCTAGTGTCGTGTATGAATGTGCAGCTCTGGATTACTCTGGATTATTCTCTAGCTACGTCTAGCTTCGTGTATGAATGGGCAGCTCCTTGCAGATACGCTTTGCACATGCTTCCTCTGTCACGGGCCGCCTGCATGTCAGCAGCCCCACTCACCTCCGGGGGTGGCCGTGGATGGACCCGAATCACACACAACTGCGTCGCCTTTCCCAGCTTCACTCCTCGCTGCGTGCTGCGCTATGTGATGCCACCTCTGCCCCTTTTCCCACAGCCTTTTGCGTTTTATTTCATATTAGTGTGCTGCATGCATCTTTGCTAGTTGCCTTAAATCTTTTTTTCGGAGGGGGAGGCAGAATGATGCATAAGTAAATACATACACGCTATGGGATTTGCAGTCGTCAAGCTGTTTAATGTTTTTATCATTTTATTTATTATTACTCTTAATGAGCTTCTGAATTCATGTCTAGAAGGGGAAAAATCCGCCAAAGAAATCACTCTTTTCAAAAAATTCTACTGATCCACACTGCTTAATACCTAAACCCGATTAGTCACAGAACTTAGAATCTTAACTTTGAATGGAAACTTAGAAGTTTCTAGTCCAAAAGTTATAATCTCACAAATGATGTATGATTGGCACAATCAAAAATTGTGTCTATATTTTACTTTCTCCTTTAAAAATGTAAAAGAAGGAATGCTGAGACAATGTAACAGGTATAATGTTTTTACATTTTGATCTCAAATTTATTGTTTTTTACTTTTGATTTGGTTTAGTTTGGTTCAAATGCTAGAAGCATGACTGTTTTAGAAGAACCTTAAAGATATAACTGTGTTAGCTAAGGCTGTCCAGAGAAGCTGAACCAATAGGATGTGTATGTATGGAGAGGAGAGAGAGAGAGAGAGAGAGAGAAATAATTTTAAGGGGTTGGCTCACACGATTGTGGGGACAGGCAGGTCTGAAACCTGCAGTGCTGGTGGGCAGGCTGGACACCCGAGGAAGCACTGGCATTGCAGCTCGAGTCTGCAGGCTGTTTGCTGGCAGAGCACCCTCTTCCTGGAGGACCTCAGTCTTTGCTCTTTTTAAGGCCTTCAACTGATTGGATGAGGCCCACCACATTCTGAGGTGTGATCGACCTTGCTCAAAGTCTATTGGTTTAAACACCAATCCCATCCAAAAAATGCCTTCAGAGCAACATCTAGAATGAAGTTTGAGGGAATACTGAGGTACCACGGCCTAGCCAAGTTGACACATAAAATTCACCATCACGATAACCCTTACAAAGCAGAGAAATTATAAGACAAGTTTTTTAAACGACAAAGCTGCCTTATGCTTTCTTTCTGGCACCTTACCTATGTCTTTAAATACGTTTTTAAATAATTAATCATGGATAAATGAGATAAGATGAAATTTTAAAAACGGTTGTAGATTTAAGATGAATCAAATGAAGGTTACGGCAGCGAGGAAAAGTGCTTGTGTCGTGGGGGCTCCGGCTGGGGAGAGGGTGCCGGGTTGGCTCTGAGCGCTGCTGTGGCCCCTGCTGTACGGCTCGGAGCAGGGCACTTCTCTGTGAGTCTGTTTCTGTCTGTAAAATTGATATAATGATATCACAGAGAATTCAAATCAACGTTTAATGGAAGTCGAATTGACAGCACCCCAATCTTTCCCTTCATTACAGTTGTACTAATTTCTAAACAGGTCTCAATTATAAAGGTGTGTGCTTGTCTTAGTTTTCTAATTGCCTTTAACATTGGGACCTGGTGCCGTCCCTCTCACCTTCCTGGCTTAGCTAAAGCCTCGAACTCCTAGAATCTGTTCCTAACCTGCTTCCCTCTGGCCAGGTAGTGCTGGACTCCTCTCCTGACATCCACACTCCCCTGACCCAACACAACCTTCCACGTGCAGCGTTTGAAGCTGAGTGTGACGCCTTACACAATGAGAACGGATGACTGTAAGTAAAGGATTCCTGGGCCCTAAACAGTGTCCGTGAGCTGGGATCAGGAGTGGGAGAGGCAGAGCTCTGAGGACCCTGACCCAGGAAAGGTCGAGCAAGTCAGCAAAGCAGGGGCAGGAGGCCAGTTCAAAGGCTGAGAAGAGAAGAAGGGAGCCCCAGGCAGGAGGCCAGTTCAAAGGCTGAGAAGGGAAGCAGGGAGCCCCAGGCAGGAGGCCAGTTCAGAGGCTGAGAAGGGAAGGAGGGAGGGAGCCCCAGGCAGGAGGCCATTTCAGAGGCTGAGAAGGGAAGGAGGGAGCCCCAGGCAGGAGGCCGGTTCAGAGGCTGAGAAGGGAAGGGGGGAGCTCCAGGCAGGAGGCCAGTTCAGAGGCTGAGAATGGAAGGGGGGAGCCCCAGGCAGGAGGCCAGTTCGGAGGCTGAGAAGGGAAGGAGGGAGCCCCAGGCAAGAGGCCAGTTCGGAGGCTGAGAAAGGAAGGGGGGAGCCCTAGGCAGGAGGCCAGTTCAGAGGCTGAGAAGGGAAGGAGGGAGCTCCAGGCAGGAGGCCAGTTCAGAGGCTGAGAAGGGAAAGAGGGAGCTCCAGGCAGGAGGCCAGTTCAGAGGCTGAGAAGAGAAGGAGGGAGCCCCAGGCAGGAGGCCAGTTCAGAGGCTGAGAGGAGAAGGAGGGAGCCCCAGGCAGGAGGCCAGTTCAGAGGCTGAGAAGAGAAGGAGGGGGCCCCAGGCAGGAGGCCAGTTCAAAGGCTGAGGAGGGAAGGAGGGAGAGAGCCCCAGGCAAGAGGCCAGTTCAGAGGCTGAGAGGAGAAGGAGGGGGCCCCAGGCAGGAGGCCAGTTCAGAGGCTGAGAGGAGAAGGAGGGGGCCCCAGGCAGGAGGCCAGTTCAAAGGCTGAGAAGAGAAGGAGGGAGGGAGCCCCAGGCAGGAGGTCAGTTCAGAGGCTGAGAGGAGAAGGAGGGAGCCCCAGGCAGGAGGCCAGTTGAGAGGCTGAGAGGAGAAGGAGGGAGCCCCAGGCAGGAGGCCAGTTCAGAGGCTGAGAAGAGAAGGAGGGGGCCCCAGGCAGGAGGCCAGTTCAAAGGCTGAGGAGGGAAGGAGGGAGCTCCAGGCAGGAGGCCAGTTCAGAGGCTGAGAAGAGAAGGAGGGAGGGAGCCCCAGGCAGGAGGCCAGTTTGGAGGCTGAGAATGGAAGGAGGGAGCCCCAGGCAGAAGGCCAGTTCAGAGGCTGAGAAGGGAAGGAGGGAGGGAGCCCCAGGCAGGAGGCCATTTCAGAGGCTGAGAAGGGAAGGAGGGAGCCCCAGGCATCAGGCCAGTTCAGTGGCTGAGAAGGGAAGGAGGGAGCCCCAGGCAGGAGGCCAGTTCAGAGGCTGAGAAGGGAAGGAGGGAGCCCCAGGCAGGAGGCCAGTTCAAAGGCTGAGAGGAGAAGGAGGGAGCCCCAGGCAGGAGGCCAGTTCAGAGGCTGAGAGGAGAAGGAGGGGGCCCCAGGCAGGAGGCCAGTTCAAAGGCTGAGAAGAGAAGGAGGGAGGGAGCCCCAGGCAGGAGGCCAGTTGAGAGGCTGAGAGGAGAAGGAGGGAGCCCCAGGCAGGAGGCCAGTTCAGAGGCTGAGAAGAGAAGGAGGGGGCCCCAGGCAGGAGGCCAGTTCAAAGGCTGAGGAGGGAAGGAGGGAGCCCCAGGCAGGAGGCCAGTTCAGAGGCTGAGAAGAGAAGGAGGGAGGGAGCCCCAGGCAGGAGGCCAGTTTGGAGGCTGAGAATGGAAGGAGGGAGCCCCAGGCAGAAGGCCAGTTCAGAGGCTGAGAAGGGAAGGAGGGAGGGAGCCCCAGGCAGGAGGCCATTTCAGAGGCTGAGAAGGGAAGGAGGGAGCCCCAGTCATCAGGCCAGTTCAGTGGCTGAGAAGGGAAGGAGGGAGCCCCAGGCAGGAGGCCAGTTCAGAGGCTGAGAAGGGAAGGAGGGAGCCCCAGGCAGGAGGCCAGTTCAAAGGCTGAGGAGGGAAGGAGGGAGAGAGCCCCAGGCAGGAGGCCAGTTCAGAGGCTGAGAGGAGAAGGAGGGAGCCCCAGGCAGGAGGCCAGTTCAGAGGCTGAGAGGAGAAGGAGGGGGCCCCAGGCAGGAGGCCAGTTCAAAGGCTGAGAAGAGAAGGAGGGAGGGAGCCCCAGGCAGGAGGCCAGTTCAGAGGCTGAGAGGAGAAGGAGGGAGCCCCAGGCAGGAGGCCAGTTCAGAGGCTGAGAGGAGAAGGAGGGAGCCCCAGGCAGGAGGCCAGTTCAGAGGCTGAGAGGAGAAGGAGGGGGCCCCAGGCAGGAGGCCAGTTCAAAGGCTGAGAAGAGAAGGAGGGAGGGAGCCCCAGGCAGGAGGCCAGTTCAGAGGCTGAGAGGAGAAGGAGGGAGCCCCAGGCAGGAGGCCAGTTCAGAGGCTGAGAAGAGAAGGAGGGAGCCCCAGGCAGGAGGCCAGTTCAGAGGCTGAGAGGAGAAGGAGGGGGCCCCAGGCAGGAGGCCAGTTCAAAGGCTGAGGAGGGAAGGAGGGAGCTCCAGGCAGGAGGCCAGTTCAGAGGCTGAGAAGAGAAGGAGGGAGGGAGCCCCAGGCAGGAGGCCAGTTCAGAGGCTGAGAATGGAAGGAGGGAGCCCCAGGCAGAAGGCCAGTTCAGAGGCTGAGAAGGGAAGGAGGGAGGGAGCCCCAGGCAGGAGGCCATTTCAGAGGCTGAGAAGGGAAGGAGGGAGCCCCAGGCATCAGGCCAGTTCAGTGGCTGAGAAGGGAAGGAGGGAGCCCCAGGCAGGAGGCCAGTTCAGAGGCTGAGAAGGGAAGGAGGGAGCCCCAGGCAGGAGGCCAGTTCAAAGGCTGAGCAGAGAAGGAGGGAGCTCCAGCCAAGGAGGGCATGGGGGTGGAGAGTGTGAGTGTGAGGGGAGAAAATGTGTGTGTAGGTGAGTGTAGGTGTGTGTGTGTGGGGGGGGACAGAAAACACGAGGGGTAGAGAGTGTGAGTGTAAGGACCTGAGGGTGCCTGTGGATGGTGTGTAAGAATACACGTGTATGAGTGTGAGTGTATGGAGGACAGAAGTGTGTGTGAGTGTGTGTGTGTGTGTGTGTGCAGGCACCAGAAGCTGGAGTGGACAGGGAAGGACGTCAGGAGGCATTCAAGAAACAGAATTGACAGGCTGTGGCCATTCCTTGGATGGCAAACTGAGGATAAGGATGAAATAAATAATGGTGAAAAGAAATTCTGAGAAAAAAATACTAAAAGAAAACATAAAAATAGATAAAAGGCAAAATAAGAGTTAAGAGCAAATAAGATGTAATGGAACAAAAAACTTAGAAGGTACAGAGCAAAAAGATAAAATAAGCTCAGAATAGTGATAAAAAGAAGAAATAGAATAATTTCAACAGCTGGGAAAGATCCAAGGTAGATATAAGTGTAAAGCTAAATTTATGTCAATTTAAATTAATAGAAAATAGTAATAGTGTAACTTGTAAGACAGGTAAAATGGAAACTGTAAAACAATAAACAGAAAGAAAGTGTGAGTGAAGGTGGGTGGGCCTGGGACCTGGCAGGGACACCCACAGACTGTCCTGGAGGCCACCAAACCTTCTTCCCAGGTGGGACTTCTCGGCCACGGGGCCGTGCAGAGCCCTTCGGGAAATGATGGCGAGGCTCCAGCGGCTGAGCTCACGTTAGGTTTCACACTCCCTGGGCCAGGAGTGGGGAGGATGGGGCAGAGAGGTCATGGTGGGCAGCCCATGACGGGCAGCCAGTCTGTTCGCCCGACCTCCACACGCAGGGCAGCGAGGTGTCTCCTCAGGCAGGTTTCTCAACTGGATCAGCCCACTGGAGGTCAGCAGCCAGAGAGCTTGGCAGAATATTCACCTCTTTCGCCTGCAGCCGTTCCTGGTCTCTCCAGTTCCTGTGGGTTCTTTCTCAGCCTGGTACTGAAGGGAAAAAAAGAGAAGTGAGTTAAATTTCTAAACTCACTAAATTTTCAGATTATCCATAGGACAGTTTGAGAGAAAGAAGGATGAGAAGGATTCCCTGTGCAGGTCCAGAGTGAAGGGTGTGTGCTCTATCTGGGGACACGAACCTGTCAGATGCTTTCCTCTCATTCTCACATAACAAACATTTCACATCATCCACCTCTCCGATTGCACCTGTGGCACGGTGGGCACTGAGGTTCATGGGCGGCCTTGGCCTTGCTGGTTGTGTGAGAACCTCAGGGCCACTTCTTTAGGTATCTTCCGCCACAGTAGCTTGGCTATTGATTCATAGAGATATTCCACTTTTCGGCGCAGCTTTATCCTTTGTCAAATTGTGATTAGTTTGGTATTGAGTGCATGTGCAGCCACACGCAAGGTGTTTATGTAAATTTGAAAAGAGACTAGTCCTTTATAATCTGTTGAGGGCACAAGGCTTGCACACCTGCGACACACTCACACTCAATCACACTCATACATTCACACACACACACCCAGCAAGAACACAGAGCGATAGCATAACGAAGGGCAGGGTTGGACGGACCAGGCTTCCTGTTGGGTGGGCGTTCCAGAAGGGGCCAGAGGATACATCAAGGGTTTGAAATCAAAACAGGATCATTTGTGGAGAACAGGAGGACAAGATGGCAGACTCAGGCCCATCTGCCCTTGGCTTTCAGCTGCACTCACGCCAGGAGGTGACCTTAGACAACTCATAACCTCTCACATTTACTAAATAGGATGATTATGGTGGCTTCCTCGACCGCTCCTTAGATCAGCCCTCCCTCTCACCAGCTACTCCTCAGTGTTTGCTGTGTGTCTGTTCACGAGTGGGTCTGTGGGGCTCAGAGTTGGGCCTCTGCTGTCCTTTTCTGTATCCCTAACTTCAAGAATGTGCATGGGCTGGATGCGGTGGCCCATGCCTGTCATCCCAGCATCCTGGGAGGCTGAGGTGGGAGGATCACTTGAGCCCAGGAGTTTGAGACCAGAGTGGGCAATATGGTGAAACCCCCTCTCTACAAAAAATACAAAAATTAGCCGGGCGTGTTGGCACACACCTCTGGTCCCAGCTAATCATGAGGCTGAAGTGGGAATCTCGCTTGAGCCTGGGAGATCAAGGCTGCAGTGAGCGGTGATTGCACCACTGCACCCCAGCCTGGGTGACAGAGCGAGACCTCGTCTCAAAATAAAATAAATAAATAAATGAAACAACCAAATATGGCTGCTGCATGACAGGGTCCCAGTAAGTACTGGTTGATGGAATAACCAGATAGACGGGATGAAGTATGCAAACCCTGGACATAGCACACGCTCAGTGGATACTCGCAGATTTTGTTGTTGTCTGTGTATGGAATTACTGAGTTAGGCTATGGAAGACGGGGCTCTAATGAGATCCGCTGAAGTACAAGCCCCACAGACCAGGAAGCCGTTTTGTTCTTGGTGCATCCTGAGCCTGGCATGGAGCCTGTGACGGGCGGGTGCCCAGGAAGTAACTGCCGAGTGAATGAACAGCATAAGCCTCAAGCTGTCTTCTTGCTCAACACAGGACCGGGCAGCACTGGTCCTCTTGCCTCTCGTGGGTTGCAGGCTGGTTCTCCCCAGGCAGAACCGCCCTGGAATGCAGGGGACCAGCAAAGGCCACGGCGGGGAGTGTGCAGACGACGCAGCCTGTCCCAGAGCTCAGTGCACCTCCTTTGGCACCTGCCTTTAAGAGTGCTGTGCTCCCCGCGGGGGCTCAAATTGGCTCTCAGAAAACCACACAAGGTGTCTTGAGCGGCCTCCAGTTCCTCAGTGCATTTATCTGTGTGGTGTCAGGGTGTGGATGGTTCTTTCCTCGTTGGCTCTGATATAAAACTTCACGATGCCAGTGACCCTTATTTGCACAATAATTTTATGCAGTCAGTGCCTGACTTGGTTAAGCAAACTGGGCATTCAGTAGCTGAGTGGCATCTCACCTGCCTGGGGGCCACTGCTCAGCATTCCTGTGTGCAGTGGTGGGCTTTTGTAAGAACTCAATGAGTGGAGACCTCTGAAAACTCGTCCTGCTCTCTAAAAATCGGGAGAGCTTTTTTGCAAAGCAGTGAGTGAAAAGACATATTTTTGAAATCACTGCATTCTTAGACTTAAGCTACTATTTTTACAAATTGTCACGTGAGGCTGGAGCTACCTCGTTCTTTTCTTCTTTTGCTTGTTGAAAAATAATTTTTTCCTTGGCTTGCAAACACGAATTATAAAACATCAATTCTTTCCATTGCTTTTCTCAGAAGAAAAGAATCAGCAAAAGCAGATACCTTGTTAGGAACAGATTATGCATAAAAGGAAGGAACAAAGCATTGAGATAAAAAGCCCTTCACATCATTGAGATGCTTAAGTTAGCCTCTGGGATAAGGGCCTCTTAGGTCATTTCAAATGGGGGCCCATTCTTGGGACTCTCTGTGGGTTAAGAAATAAAACAACGCCCATTGTCCTGGTCCATTGTAACCACACTCGTGTTAACTTGGGTTAATTGAGACTTGTGCTCCCTTACATTTAGAAACTTTGTGCAGGGTATTTGAGTGTCTTGCTGTAGCTTTTAAATGTGCAAACTAGATAAAAGTTGCAGGTGGTAGCTTTACTCTCCCAGATAGAAAGAGAGCACGCTCAACAGGAAAAGTGTTCTCGGAAGTTCTGAAGTTCCACAGGTATAAAAGTCAACATAAGTTTTTCAAGATGTTAAACATGGAATTATCATGTGACCCAGTGATTCCACCCCTAGGTTTCCACCCATAGAAATGAAAACACTTGTACACAGGAAACTTGCACAGGAAAGTTCCCAGCAGCAGTATTCGTAGCAGTCAAAGGTGGGAACTCCTGAATGTCCATGGTGAGTGATTGGAGAAGCAAAGTGTGGTGCAGTCACACAACAGAGCATTGTTTGGCTGTAGAAACCAGCAAAGCACTGACGGGCTACGAGGTGGATAAATCTCGAAAACATTTTGTTGGAGGAAATAAGTCAGACACAGAAGACCCATATGATTCATTTACATATGGTGTCCAGAGTAACAAATGGGTAGAGATGGATGTGGATCGGCTGTTCCCTGGGGAGGTGGAATGGGGGTGGATATGAAGGCTAATAGGTATGAGCTGTTTTTGGGGTGATGAAAATATTCTAAAATCAGGACATGGTGATGGCTGCATAACTGAGAATACACTAAAAACACTGAATGGTGCACATTAGGCTGAACCTATGGTATGTAAATTCTATTTCAATAAAGCTGTTAAAACAAGAACACAGTCAACGCAAGTCAAGGGTGCTGTTCTCTGCTATCTGGGCCACAAGGCTGCATGTGTGCATGGAGCTCTGAGGCCTGTGCTTTGGAAGCGAGGAGGTGGCACCTCTGCCTGGGCACCTCTGCGGGTTTGTTGCGTGGGGCCGGAAGAGGGAATTCCTCCCGGCCTTCTTCACCCCGGGAAGAGCTCCTCGTTCTGTTGATAATTTGAGGAATATTGTGCTCTGTGGCACCTTCCTGTCCAAACACATTCACAGCCATTTTGATGGGCTTCTGGGTGAAGGAGAGAGGCCTCTCCAAACATTCCCAGGGGGACATCTCACCCCACCTGGCTCAGGTGCCCACATGTAGATATAGATTGTGGAGGGTGACATCCTTCAATTAGCAAGACTGAAAATGGGACTCAGAACTCTTGTGCTTGGGACAAAGAATCTGCAATTGGTTTTTGGAAAGAGCAAAATGAGGGTGGATTCAGTTGAGGTTACAGAGTGGGCCTCCCCTGCTGACTCCCATGAGGTGGGAGCCAGGTGTCAGGTGCAGAGCTGGAGAAAAATGCACTGGAATGGGGCATCAGGTGCAGAGCTGGGGAGACATGCATTAGAGCCACAGCATAAGGAGCAGAGCTGGGGAGACATGCATTGGAGTCATGCCATCAGGAGCAGAGCTGGGGAGAAATGCATTGGAGTCGTGGCATCAGGAGCAGAGCCGGGAAGAAAGGCATTGGAGCTACGGTGTCACCAGGAGGGCCTGGAGCCCTCTCCCTCCTTCCACCCTTCTGGGGACATAAAGGACTTCAGGAATGCTCGATAGAGGGATGGTTTTGCAACATGACTGTGTAAACAGAGCTCAAGGATGGCTCTGCATTTGTCCTTCTTGATTCTGGTGTTGTCTTCACAACCAACACGAGCTGTGCATTTGCTAATGGATGCTTATGCTGAGGTTTGCATCTGTCAACAAAATCTGGGTTCCTAAGAGCATGGATATAAAACCAACATAAATTATCTTGACTTTGCAGTCACAGCTGTCCACAGGGTCCAAAGCCGATGCACAATCCTGGTCTCTGTCCTTTGCTCTGCCTTGTGGACTCCACACACCAGGGCTGTGGGTTTCTTTTCGAGGGGCTTAGGTGCAGAAGAGAAGCTGGAAGGGGCCCGCAGTTCTCCAGCTGTCTCTGCAGAACCCGTCTGAGGCTGACGTCTGTCCTGAGGTTCAGAATGGCTGCCAAGCCACGGCTGAACCAGGGTGAGCATGGAGGAAACTTCCGGTTGGTTCTGGGCATCTCACACTCTCCTTGCATCATTTGTGTGCTCAGCATTTGCTGGCTGCTCACCTTTGAAAGGGGGTGGAATGGAGAAGAGAAGGTCCTGGGTCCAGAAGCTCTGGCAAGTCTCACCTGTGCTTTCTGTGGGAAATCCCACCTCCCAGCCCTTCCTGTTTTCTTTCTCTGCCCTTCCCACCTCTTCTGAGGGAAGAAAAGTGCAGGGAGAGGCCTTCTTTCTGAACTTCTGCAGTTTTCTTCTTTTCCTCATTGCTCCTTTTACTTTCATGTTATTTATTGACCACACAGTGTTTGGGCATCTGAGGCCCTGCTTGCTGAGGGCTGGTCTGTCCTGTATTGTGGGGCCTAAGAGGAGCTCACTGTGTCCTGGGAAGATGCCTCTTTCATTGATTTTAACTGCTGTCTCTCAGGCTAGCAGAAGGCAGAACTGTCCCTGGAAATGAGTTGAAGGGTGATTTTTAAAAATGCTTACAAGAAGGATGAAGAGATAAAAGCTCATAAACTGAAAAGAAGTCATGTGCATGGTGGAATGGTGGAATCTGTTCAGAATCACAGAGCTGCACCCTGCACTGTGGATCAGGGAAGTGTGTGCTCTGAGATGGACGTGGTCCTGTGCCTCCACCATCCTCCCTGCTCCCCACCTCCTGCCCTGGTTGCAGGGGATGTCTCTGTGCTCAGACACAGTCCACTCTGAGCCTGTATAGTTTCTTCCTCAGAAACAAACAATTTAGGCTGACCTAGAGTTTAATGTGTAAAAGAAGAGATGGTCGATGACCAGTGCCCCACTGTAGTAATAAAATGTCTAGACAGCAATTAACACTCATTTCCCCTAAGAATGTCACTGCGTCATCAGAAAATCTTGACTGCTTTAAAAGGAAGCAGTCTAGGTATATTTCATCATTAATCAATTTCTAAATCTGATCAGAATTTGCACAGATTGCAGTTGTAGGACCAGACCTGCCCCCGCTCCCAGCGCCTCTGGGCCCCTTACCTGGGGTCCCAGCGTCCCTCATCCTGGCAAACAGGGCTGGAGATTTGTTTGGGAATGGGGGGTCCGGGCGTCCCTCATCCTGGCAAACAGGGCTGGAGATCTGTTTGGGAATGGGGGGTCCGGGCGTCCCTTATTCTGGCAAACAGGGCTGGAGATCTGTTTGGGAATGGGGGGTCCGGGCGTCCCTTATTCTGGCAAACAGGGCTGGAGATCTGTTTGGGAATGGGGGGTCCGGGCGTCCCTTATTCTGGCAAACAGGGCTGGAGATTTGTTTGGGAATGCTGCCTGTTTGAAGGAGGCACTACTTTTGGTTTCTCTGTTTGCTTTCTGTTCAACTGCTAATCCTTTTGTACTTGGAGCTGGAAGCCAAGCCTGGGACCAGCTGGCAGGTGGTTTATCAGGACCACCTGAGTGCCCTGTCCTGCTCTGTGCCGGGTGGAGCCTCAGAGCAACCTGTCTGTGCCAGGCTCCCCCAGCAACATAACACCCCATTTCCTTTCTGCTCTGTTCCCTTCTAATCACCACCTGAAACTTCCCCAATTGCTTCTCTTCTCAGTTTCCACTTCTCATCCTTTCCCCTCCCCTCCCCGCACCCTTAAAGCACCTTTGATGACTGTTGCTGCTGGGGCTGTGCTCTGCTCACTCCGAAGGGCAGAGAGGAGAATTCTCTCTCTATTTTTTAGCAACCGAGCACTAGCAATCCAGAAATCCTCGGGTTTTTACTAAAGCAGAGACAAGAGAAAAAGAGAAGTCACTGGACTATGAGGAGAGAGACGCCTTTCACAACACAAATCCAACGAGAACGTTTATTTCGATTCGTGCTGACTACCAGTGCAACGCATCTCTGTTGGAAAAAAAAAGTGTAGGAATGTAGAAAACTACCAAGATGGAAGTGACCATCCAGGGATATGAACCCTTGAGAACCTGGTGCATTGCCTTGAAGCCTGTTTATGTGCATATGTCTGCATTCCTCACGCTTTTGTAACATCGGGACCGTAGGTACCTGTGTAACCCTCTTAGGTGCAGAAGCACCTCCCATCACTGAGTATCCCTCTGTAGCATGGTTTTTAATGGTTATATGGTGAGGGACCATGCTCCAGATAATAGAAATGGCTTTGTACGCACTTGGGGAGCTCCCAGACTCTTTTCTGTTTAAACCACATAGACTCCTCCGTTTCCAAGTTGAGGCTGCAATACAGTAAATAAAAAATGCAATGACACTTTAGAAATGATGACATTGCTGCTGGTTTATGGACAATCCTTCTCTGAAAAGCTCAGCAACTTTATACCTCTCATGGCAGAGGCCACTGTAATTATTGAGCTTGGGACAATTGGACCCATTTCATAGATGGACAAACTAACCCACAGATTCCTATGAATAGAAATACATTTCTCCAAAGGGCTTTGTTCCCTGTCTCTCATTCCAAATACACACACATTGTGGCAGGAAGCATAACAGTAATGTATGCAATAAATCATACGAAGTGTAATTGATATATATCAAATTATATAAAAAATGTGCTTTTCAAAGCTGAAATAACAAATTATTTAAAATATGATCTTACATGTGAATGCAAATTTGGTTGTTGTTTGGTGACTTAGCTTTCAAATATCTAGCCTAATCCTCACACCCACTGCACACTTTCGGGAGTGTGGTCCTCCCCGACCTCGCTGAAGGGCAGGTCTTGGCCACATGCTTAGCTCTGGTTCCCATCTTTGAGGGAGAGGGACGGGAAGCAGTTCCTGTTGCTTTTATTCTCATTGTCTCCTATGGGTCCTGCCATGTGCCGATGACTTTTTTTGGGGGTGATTTCTTCATAATTCAATGGTGTCTTTCAACATTTCACCACATGGCAGAGTTGTATGAATCACTTTGGGAGGTAGAGTAAGTGTGAAATATCGTAGGTTAGTGCTGCCATGATCATGCAGAGGAGCTGATGAAAAAGAGCTTTTGAGAAAAAGGAGAGAAAAGAATCAGACAGGGATGCGAAAGTGACTCAGAGCCTGGGAAGGAGGCTTTAGGGTTTGGTTTCTGCTTTCATTTTTCCCGGACATGGTGGTCACGCATCTGTGGTGAGTGCCTTGCTGAGAAATTGCTGGTGTGGAGTGAGCTAGTGGCCTCCTGTGGAAGTGATACAAGTTTGCTGGCCACCGTGGCATGGCTCCATGGCTCTCAGGACGGCGTGCTGGCCCCGAAGGTTCTTCTGTGTTGTCTCCTGAGTCTGACTCGGCCTCAACCTCAGACGGTCGTTCCAGCTGCGGAGGCTGCCTGCACGGTTTCCTGAGACATTTACATAACTGTCCATTATTCCAGCCTCTGCCTTTCAATATTTGCCCCCTATGACCACCACGCCGTGTATCCATCACTGCCTCCCAGTTTCAGAGTGATTGCTGTCTTGGAGACGTTCTTGAGCTTGTAAATAAACGCCAGGCATCAGGGCGCAGACAAGATGGAGCCTGTCCGAGCTGGGAGCCGGCAGCAGAGTTATAATTACAGTGGGGTGGTGCGAGGTGGATTCCTTCCACCCATAGATTTAATTGTCATCAGCTGCCGAGGACAGGGTGCAGGAGACGAGGGGGGTGGGTGGGGGTTGGAAGGAGGCTCCGCCTGGGTGGCCTCTGCACCCCCTCTGATGAGCTCACCAGCGTGTCTCCCACAGGACAGCAGGACAGAGACACCAGCCCTGGGAAGCCGCTAGGATTTCTGCAGAGGGCCGTTTCCACATCAGAAAACTGGGAACGCTTTGTGCACATAACGCTTGACACGAAGAAGGACCTCGGAGCCAAGTGGGAACCAACACTGTTTAAAGGCAGGAAGCAAAATCCTACAGTGTCCGAATGAAATGTGTGCTGCGAAAGGTGTAATCTGTGTGTGTTCTCTGCGGCTCACTCCCAGGTGTGCAAACTTGCAGAGTGGGGAACCTTGTTGCCTTCCCCCCACTCTAACTGCCTTTTCGTGACTTTTTCGCAGCTGGCAGTGAGGTGTGCGGGCTCATCTGTGGCCAAGTGCCCAGGAAAGAGAGGCAGCCCAGTAGATCGTGCTTCCCGTGAGGGAGACTCGCTGCTGCCAATGTCAGACTCAAAACAGTCGTGACCCGGCCACAGGATCACGGGTGAGAACGGCTAGAATCAGAAAACGAGTGACTATCCTGTAGCCCCAGTCGGACTTGAGTTTCACATTTCTTGCATTTTTATGCTTAATGACAATAGTTTTATTAGTGAGAAGTGACCTTCTGGAAGTAGAGTAGAATTCATTTTGCCCCCTGGAGGTGTACATTTTGTGTCTGTGTGCACACACCCTGCTCTTCATCCGACTTTCTGATGCGACAGGTCCAACTCGCTGTTTTCAGGGACAGGACAATTTTCCCACATGCATGAAAAGGCAACAGACCCAACGCTGAGCTCGGGCAGAACATCCTGGTTATCAGGACCCTGTGATTGCAAACGAACCCACAGACCTCTGCGTGTCACGCTGAGTATGTCTTGATGGGCACCAAGAACTAAAAGCCACTTTCCTAAACCTAAGACGGGGTTTCCAGCACAGCCTGTCATTCAGCCTCCGAGGCGGGCTGCCAAGGAGGGAGAGTGCTGGGGAGTTTCCTGCCTCGGCACTGGTGACTTCAGACACGTGTTTCCTCCGAGAGATTTGGGTGGAGACGCGAAAAGCACCTCTAAGTTCATGCACCCTGACAAAAGTGGGGTTTACCTGCTCACAAGCACATATAGCCACAGATGTTGCCAAGAGCCTCACACCCCACAATCACAGCCCAGTTAAAAATGGGCTTGGCTGACGGGAGGTTCTGAGTGAATGCAGTGTAGACAGGCAGGTCTCCTCCAAGCCTTCTGGGGGTGCAGCTTCCTGAACGGGCTGTGGAAGAACCAGAGAGTTAGGTCTGCTTCTGTCGCAGTGGGGCACCCAGACAGCGTCTTTCCCCGCAAGTAAAAGGGTTGCTCATAGCCCTGTTTTGTTGTTCGTGTTGCTTTGCCAATGCAGTGCTCACACCTAGCTTTGCTGGCCCACTGGCTCTAAATTCTACAATTTCATCGCAGTTTCTCAGGGTTCCTGCTGAGCGCAGCAGGTCCTTGCAGTAAGCGAAATTTATGTAGACTTCATGGACGCAGGGACAGTCTTCCACTGTGAATTTCCTTATCGAAGGACAAATATAAGGGCTCCTCCGTAAGGACTTGCAGGCTGCTGAACTTCTGCAGCTTGCTGGGATCCAACTTAACACCCGTCCCCACTTCCAGGCCTTGGGGAGGTGCCTGTGTACAGGGGGTGCTGGGTAGAGTCTGTAACAGAATGAAGACCTAAAGCAAAACACAGCTCCTGTTCTTAGAAATTAAAAAATCCCGTAAGATTGTCTGGTATCTGATGATCTGCAGGTCTTCAGTCGTAGATGGTCATTATATTCCTACTGAAAAAGCCACAAAAGGGAAGGAATTAGATTCTAGATGCCTTCTAAAAAGCACTGTATCATGTTTCAATGAAAAAGAGAAGATTAAGAAAGCTGGGGAGTAAAGTAGGAAGCACAGGGCACAGGGTGTCAGAATGTCTCTGCTCATAAACAGAATGTCTGCCCACAAAGCCGGGGGGTGGGACGGGGCAGAAGTGATTGTGTTTCCAAATCAGAATTGGGTTAAATATTGCAGAAAAAAAAAAGGGTAGGGAAAGTCATGCACGTGTAGCTGAACAGATTATAACCAGTGTCAGGGGCAGCCGTAATCTGCACTGCACAGGGCTTTTGCAGATCTGGTGCAGGTGAGAACAAACTGGCATTTTACAAAGTTAAAAAAAAATTGCACATCTCAGATTTGGACCATTGTAACTACTGCTCTGACTAATAAGTCAGTAAAAAAAAAAAAAAAGTTTGCATTCTTTTTTCCCTTGCAGAGCTCTTCGCTCATCGCCGTGGGTGCCGGGACGTTGCATGTTTTTTCCCTTGCAGAGGCCATCGCTGTGGGCGCCAGGACATCTGTCCTTTGTGGGCATGTTGAGGCTTCTCTGTGAAGGACCCACATGTAAGTGGCCCCAGTGCCCTGACTTAGGATTGGAGGCAATTGACCCTCAGTGAGCTGGAAGGGAACCCGATCCTGAGGCTGCTGTGCCGTGGCCTGAATGGGTTTTCCTGGGTTTCTGGAACTGAATCAGCCAACGGTAATTGTAGCCCAGGAGCCTCTCTCCCCCTGTTTCTCCATTTATTGGGCATCTTCCTTGAGCTCGGCATTTTGTGAGGCTCTTTTAAAACATCCCACTGAATTCTTGTGAAATTTATGACACGGGTGCTTTGTTTGTTAGGGTGTCCAGAGCAGGCAGCTGGGCGAGCCCCCCTTGCTGTACAAACACCTGCACTTCCTGCAGAGGGTCCCCTCCTCCCCGTCCTGCAGAGGGTCCCCTCCTCCCCGTCCTGCAGAGGGTCCCCCTCCTCCCCGTCCTGCAGAGGGTCCCCCTCCTCCCCCTCCTGCAGAGGGTCCCCTCCTCCCCGTTCTGCAGAGGGTCCCCTCCTCCCCCTCCTGCAGAGGGTCCCCCTCTTCCCTGTCCTGCAGAGGGTCCCCTCCTCCCCATCCTGCAGAGGTTCCCCTCCTCCCTATCCAAGCTGGACTGCTGAAGTGACTGCCAGCCTCCCACGGTCATCAGATTCTGCGTCCCCTTATACTGGACCTGCCCCCCCATCCCCCAAGGGCTCATCCCCCCTGTACTGGACCTGCCCCCCACCCCCCAGGGGCTCATCCCCCCTGCACTGGACCTGCCCCCCCACCCTCCAGGGGCTCATCCTTCCTGTACTGGACCTGCCCCCCACCTCCCAGGGGCTCATCCCCCCTGTACTGGACCTGCCCCCCACCCCCAGGGGCTCATCCCCCCTGTACTGGACCTGCCCCCCACCCCCCAGGGGCTCATCCCCCCTGCACTGGACCTGCCCCCCCACCCTCCAGGGGCTCATCCTTCCTGTACTGGACCTGCTCCCCACCCCCCAGGGGCTCATCCCCCTGTACTGGACCTGCCCCCCACCCCCCAGGGGCTCATCCCCCCTGCACTGGACCTGCCCCTCCACCCTCCAGGGGCTCATCCCCCTGTACTTGACCTGCCACCCCCCCCCCCCCAGGGGCTCATCTTTGTGGAAGTTGATGGGGACAAATTCTGTCTGGGGCAAGCTGATGTTGACCAGCACATTGGGGGTGTTCCTGCACCTTTCTTAAAGGACTGGGTGACCAGGACCCCTAGGGCCCCTTGCACCAGCTCCTGGCCTGCATCTCCCTGGCCAGTCTCCATCCTTGGGGTCCTGGTGTTTCTGCACAAGGTCATCAGCCTCTGGGGTCCTGACTGTTCTCTCCTCTCCACAGGGAGTCAGGCCGCTTGTGGCAAGAGGCCCTGGCTTAATCTTCACAGGTGAAGAGACCTGAGGGCTCATCTCACCTAACCCCATATTTTCTAGACAACGTTCTGCTTGAGTTTCAGGAGGTGGATCTGGAGCCAGCAGCCCTCCTGTGAGAACACTGGCCTGAGCTCCTCAAGCCGCCCCTCGTCTCTGAATGGGGGTCATTTTGGCCCTTGGTGGGCAGCTTCTTGGGAGATGGTTTGGAAATGGAGGCAAGTTTTGGGGTCTGCAAAGGGGAGGGGACATATGTGGTGGCCCAGCCTGTCCTGGTGTAGGTAGACGCCCCCTCCGCTCACTCCAGAGTGGACTGTTTCAGACAATAGGGGTCCCACCAGACCCCTCAGAAAAGTCCAGACACCTTCACATTTTGGCTGTAAATCATCTCAGTCCTATTCCACTTGACTTTTGACCTGAAGGACACAAACTGTCAGAATGGCCAGACCACCATTAGTGGAGGAATTCCTTCCTTTAATTGTAAAATCTAGAACTCACAGACAGTGTGGCTCTGGAAATGGATGGCCCCAGCTCCCAGGGACTCCAAGGCCCCCAGCTCCCGGGGACTCCAAGGCCCCCAGCTCCCGGGGACTCCAAGGCCCCCGATCCCAGGGACTCCAAGGCCCCCAGCTCCCGGGGACTCCAAGGCCCCAGATCCCGGGGACTCCAAGGCCCCCAGCTCCCGGGGACTCCAAGGCCCCAGCTCCCAGGGACTCCAATACTGGCGCCTCCTCCTGAAGCTGAATGCACAGAACACCCTCATTTCATGAAGAGCATGAAAGGCATTCTTCTTTTTGATCAAGTTTGGGTTTCAATTAAAAGCTGACCTTTTTGACAGATACTTTGTTGAATAAACGATTATACTACAACTTGTGCTATCTTCAGACATACATGGAAATGCACCGCACAGATCACACTGATGTGGACATGCCCACCTCCTGCCAGGTATTTTTGTTTTTCCTTTGACTGCCTTTGGACCATAGAAAATTCTGTCTCTTTCAATAAACTTAAATCATGGTAAGTTACAGTTTATGTATTAATCTTGTGCTTATATTTTAGGGTTGCAGAATTAGTTATGGAATACACACACACACTTATTTCTGTATATGTCAGTGTTTGTATAAACTTCTATTGAGCTTAGCAATTTTTATTTTTCTCTTGTGATACATCTTCAGGATTTGGTTTATTCTATGGTCTTGATGTCTACTTAAGGGGCATTTATACGACTGAATTCATCATATGCTTTTCCCCTAAAAGCTTTCTCCCTAAAGAAAAACAACTACGATTTATTGAGTGATAATAGGGGTAACTATGTAGTTAATTGTTACAATAACTCTAAAAATTGTTATTGTTATAGAACTTCAATTTTAATCCTGCATATGAAAGTTAAACCTATGTCTGTTAGGACTATGTCAGTCAAATACAATGTATCATTAGTTGGCAGAACTCATTTAAAAAATTGAGTTAATAACCTGCACGTAGGCTCAGAGAAGTGATCCCTGGTTTCTGTTTCCACTTCACCAACAGGACAACATTCCAGCACAACAGATGGAGAATGGTCAGGCAAAACCGGGGGGGCGAGAAATGAACGCCTGCCGCCTGGAGGAGGCTCAGCTCCTGCACACAGTAGGCGCCCAGTGAATGAGCCTGGGTGAATGTGCGACTCTCCAGAAGATCAACCACAGCAGAATCAGGGGTCCCGCAGCAGGAAGCCCGGAGCACCCACAGACCAGGGGTCCCGCAGCGGGGAGCCCGGAGCACCCACAGACCAGGGGTCTTTCAGGGATGCAGTCAGTGTGAGGATGGATGTGGTCTGAGATCAGGGGCATAAAATGTGAGGTCAAGGCACAAAGTCAGCATCCAATCAGAGAGACAGGAACATATGAAAGAAAGAGGCCAACGTCGAAGCTGTGAACTACGGGAGATACTGTCAGCCTGGTGGGCAGAAGGGCCATGCCCTGTGGCTTCCTTCCCGAGATAAACGATCAACAGTGTGGGTTCTGGAAGGACAGGGCAGATTGGTAAGCTCCTTCTCACAGGGAGCGTCCCCTGTTCCTGTAGATGCTGATGGTCTGGGACTACTCCCTCCCTCCCTTGGCTTGTAAATGGGAGATTTTGGAGACAGAAGTAGGGCAGCTATTCCCTTATTAGCAGAGCAGTTTATTGAATGTATTTTGACAGCAGCCTCTGGGTTCAAACACTGGGTTCAAACGCTGGCTCTGCCACTAGACACATGACCCCTGTGAAAGCCACTGGCTGGTACATGCCTCAGTTTCTCCCTGTGTAAAGTCAGAACAGCTGTACCTGCTGTGTGGGGCAGCTGTGAGGACAGAGTGAGAGGACACCCAGAAAGAACCTGGGCTGAGACCCAGTGGGCGAGGGGTCACCGCCTGCTGCTGTCTGGTTCCGAAGTTGTGTCCATTGCAGCTGCTCGTGGTCACGATGTGGATGGGGAGCTGAGTCGCGATGTGGACGGGGAGCTGAGTCGCGATGTGGACGGGGAGCTGAGTCGCGATGTGGACGGGGAGCTGAGTCGCGATGTGGACGGGGAGCTGAGTCTTCTTTTGCCCCTTTAAAGGGGGAATGTGGGTTTCAGGAACACGTCAGCTTGGAGTCATTTCTGTGTCTGAATCTGCTTCATACACACGTCTCCAAATACTTAAAATGATTGAAAAACCTTTGAATAAAAGCTTGGGAATTTCATCTTGGACATGAATTGGTCTCTGAAAAGAGTCTGGGGGTCTTCCCAAATTTTGGGGTGAGGCTGGGTGAGATGACCAAGGGGACATCTGAGTAGCCAGAACTCTTTATCAGTGTTGGAGGAAAACTGTCAAATTCCTTCTGGTTCCCTCAGGAGACCCAGGGTTACTTCTTCCTCACTTGCAGTTCAGTTTCGAAGTCACGTGGAACTGGTGTTTAGAAGCACCTCAAGGCATTATTTTTACGGAATTAATTTTTCCTGCTGTCCATAAGTGTCCGAGCATCAGAGGGCAGCCTGGGATGGCTCCTGGGGCCCCTGCCCTGCTCTCTTCCCTTCCTTGGTCTCGTCCTCCCATTGGCAGAACCTTCTAGATTCATGGGGCTTTCAGCCTCTTCCTTCCTCTCTGTTCAGCTAGAGCAGAAACATATTCTGAAACACTAGGCAGCTGTCACAAAGCAGAAAACCATCTTTCCCCACAATATCCCACTGCCAGAGCTGCACTGTGTGTTAACTGTCAGTCCAGGAAACTAATAGAACGTTTACAGTGATAGACTCCATTCAAAATTCTTTTTTTTTTTTACATACACTGCGGCAATGTGCAACTCTGTTTCCAAGCAATGTGGGTGATCTCTGTCCTTTTTAGAGAAAACACAAGTAAGAAATAAAACTTGCCTGCAAGACTTACCAGATTTAGCGTTGAAAAATAACATTTCCAGGCTATAGCCTGACGGGAGGTAGTGGCTCTTTTAAATTCTCTATATTGAGAAAGGCAAGAATTTTGAGTGAAAAAGAGCACATATTTTCAAGTTCTGAAATAGGGTGAAATACCAGTCTGCCAAGTGATCCTCTGAGCTCGGGTTTCCTTATCTATAAAAAAGAGGGCAAATATATCCCGATGTTGAACATTAAGCAAACATCCTAGAAGACACCCGGTGTCTGTGGGTCACGGGCAGTGGTGTGATTGTTATTATTGTGATGCCACGGATGCCCACATACAATTTCCCTGCGCAGCGTTCATTTCTAAGCCCTCTCTAGCAGCCGGAAGCACAGAAAGGCTGGACATTCAAATCTTTGCTGCTGGCTGGGGCGTGAGGAGGGAGTGGCCGTGACTGTTCTCCTGGGAGCGGGTGGCTCCGGGCCCTCCAGTTCCTGCTGTTTGGGAGGTAACATTTAAATGTATTTACATTCTATTCCTAATCAGGGATGTTCATCAAACCCATTTGGGCAACTTGATATTAAAAGAAGGACAGAGTAATCTTTATGGGAATCATGCTCTGCAGAAAGATGAAGTCAAGATTGTGGCGTGCTTAGGCGGAAAACACTAACAAACCCTGCGACGGGCCAAGCCTCAGGATGCGGGGGAAGGAGTAACAAGGTGGCCCCAAGTGCTCACTGAAGCCTCGTCTCATTCTCAAGCCGTGCCCAGCCAGGCCACCCGTGAGCTGCGAGCCCATTAGGAAAACAGCTGCCTCCAAAGAACCTGGCTGCTGCTTACGTGAATGATCTGGAGAGAGGCACCCTCAATCGCAGCAATGGGGCTTAAGTGTTTGCCGGGCAAGGGGAGAGTGCCGTGAGCGCCCTTTGAAGTGTCTTTTACTGAAGGTAAACATCTAAAGAACGTAAAAGCGGCTCTTCTTTCCAATGAGTCACTTTGTTGGAGCGGATGGGAGGGTGGGGGGCCTGGTGAAAGGAAAGCAATAAAGGAATCCTTATGACAGCAATTTGCACATTCACTGGTCTTTGATATGTTAACTAGATTTTTAAAAATGGAATTCTTTGTCTCCTAGAGGTCCTGGGCAGTGATGGCCATGGTGAGCCCTAGATGGGACTCCTCTTCCAATGGACAACCTCTGTGAACCTGTGACTTCGTCGAAAGTGATTTGAGTGAACCGCTGCTCCTACGGAAGGGAGGCTCCTCACTGCACCAGTGCAGTAATTGACAGGGGTGGGGGTGAGCGTGGGGATGACAACCAGCTGATCAAATGTGGGATCAGTGGGTGGTGAGCTCTCAGCTTCCACAAGGCCTCTGTGAATCTTGGATTTTTTTTTTAAAACAGAATTTTTCCATTCTGAAAATTAGCAATGCTGTAAAGTACGAGGCTTTAAGTACTTTATTTTATGTCATGGATATCATCTGAAGACCAAACAGCTCTGGATTTCCAAATTTAGCACTTTTTCCTCGCAAGGAGGGGCTGATCCATCCTGTTAAAATATCTGACTGGCATGTGGAACCCAGTAATTTATGTTACTGAAACGCGGTGTATGACAGAAGCCAACAGCAGGCTGCACAAATCAGAGAAAAGCCACGTCTTCAGGAAGTTGTTGAGTTGAGTCGGGAGGATTGTTTTCTGCAACTGTATCTGGTTGCTAAAACTCGAGCCACGCCACACCTTTGAAACATCATTAGCTTCCCAATGGCAGATGAAATGAGGCCGATTTTCAAACTGTGCCCTCAGAGTTGGTATTTATCTCCCTTGCAGGCAATAGGAGCCAGGCCTTTGAGTAAAGAAACACCACCAGGCAAGTGGAATCGCGAAGAGACCTGCGTGTGTGCGAGAGAACAGGGCAGTGACCGGCATGGTTCCAGAAGGAGTCAGCGCCGGATGGAAGGAAGGCGGGCACAGAGCCATGGCCACGCTGGCCCAGGGGTCGGGAGGAAAGGGAGGCGGGCGCAGAGCCATGGCCACAGCCAGCCAGGCCTTCTCCATCCCCTGGGGCTTCCTCTCCCAATTCTCTTTAGCAGAGGGGTCGCAGGCCCGGCAGGTCGGGTCAGGGCCCCAGAGCTTGTGTGGTGCCCAGGGCACTGGACCTGCTCCCGGGGAGCTGCGTGCAAAAATCACATTTAAACAAGAGGTGCTTTGAATTCCCTATTTACTCAGGAAGCTTAGACATACTTTTAAAAGAACTTAGAGATAAATACTGTTTTGGAGAATAGAATCCCTTTGCAGTGCGCACGGTTATTCCTGGTTTATCGTTTTCTTATGTAGGCTTTCCATGCAGCAGCGTTTTCTTTCCCCTTCTCATATCTGAGGCATATTTCAGAAGGAGGTATACAGTAAATATCTTAAGTTCACGATCCACATAGTTCATAAGGTAATTACTTATTGCTGTTAGATTTTAAGGTTTCGAATAATGTAACCTGTCTCCCTCCCTCCCTTTCTTCCTTCTTTCTATCTATCCTTCCTTCCTTTCTTTTTCACTTCTTTTCTTTTTAAATCTTATTCTGACCTTAATCCTTTAAGTATCTAGAGCAGTCCTTTAACTATCCATGTAGAAATGTCATACTGTTGAATTAATGACTAACCTGGGTCATAAACAGGGCTCCTTGTCTTCCAGCCAGCTGGCCGTGTGCCCCCACAGATCAACCAAATTACCTGGTTAATCCGTGCCCTACTGCCTTCCATAAACATTTGCTGAGTGCCCACTATGTGTCAGGCACAGCCCTGCCCTTGGAAACACAGGAACAAGTGGGATCCAGTCCCTGTTCTCAAGGGGCTGATGGTCTAAAAGAGAGGGAGAAGTGGAAAGGGTTGGTAAAGTGGGCACGTGTGACAATAAAGGTACTTGGTTTGGTGGAGCGAAAGGACGGAGTGACCCTTTCCTGGGGTGTGGGGGTGTCCAGACAGGGAGATGTTCTGCCTGGTCCTGAGTGGCACATGCTGGTGGGTTTCAGGACCGAAAGCAAGAGCGCGGGTCTCAGCAGCTGTGCAGACACTGTGCCTGCAGGGAGGAGGTGGGAGAAGGGGAGCCGGGAGGGAGCGGGCTGTGCCCGCAGGCACCAGGAGCCCACAGCCCGCCCTGCTCTACACGCAGGACCCGGCTCCCTTGGCGTGTGGGGCCTCTGTGCAGGGAGATTCCTCTCTTCCTCCTGAAATTGGCCCAATATTCTGAGCAGCTCACTGAAACACATGACTAAACACTACTTTAAAATGACCTTGTTTATAATTTTCCTTTCGACAGTCGGATAGCTTTCTGCTTATTTGCATGGGGGTGGTGCATGGTTCACAGGTTGCTGTGTCTGTTAACCTTCTCTTTCTGCTGATAGTGGGCTTTGATTAGAGGAGCTGCACTGCCTTCAGCCTAGAATCCCACCCTGCTGCATGAATGGCTTCTGAGCCAACTGCCGCTCTGTGCCCAGGAACTCCGACCTTATCCTCCCCGAAGAGCCCCACAGTGGTAAGGGGGGCAGGGCTCAGGTGCACCTGCTGGTGTGGCTCCAGCCTTGTCCTCTTCCTCTGAGGTGGCTGGGCAGGTGGTCCCCAAGAGTTGCATCCAGCTGTAAGGGTCTAGGATCATAGCGAGCTTTGGTATGTTTCCTTGAATGCAAATCTTTGGCAAATTCTTTTATTCCGGGGTCCCCCACCCCCTGGGCCATGGATGCATACTGGTCCATGGCCTGCTAGGAACCCAGTGGCCCAGCAGGAGATGAGCGGCGGGTGAGTGAGCAAAGCTTCCTCTATATTTATAGCCGCCACCCGTCACTCACATTACCACCTGAGCTCCGCCTCCTGTCAGATCAGCGGTGGCATTAGAATCTCATAGGAGCACGAACTCTGTTGTGAACTGCGCATGTGAGGGATCCAGGCTGTGCACTCCTCATGAGAATCTAATGCCTGATGACCTGTCACTGTCTCCCATCACCCCTAGATGTGACCGTCTAGGTGCAGGAAAACAAGCTCAGGGCCCTCACTGATTCTATGTTATGGTGAGTTGTAGAATTATTTTAATTATATGTTACAGTGCAATAATAATAATAGAAAGAAAGTACACAATAAATGTAATGAGCTTGAATCATCCTGAAACCACCCCCACTGCTCCCCATCCATGGAAACCCAGTCTCCATGAAACTGGTCCCTGGTGCCAAAAAGGTTGGGGACCACTGTTTTTATGAATGAAATTCTGGAACAATTCTCAGGTTGAAGAATTTGTGTACCTGTCAGGATAACACTTCATAAGTAAAGCTTAAAGCTGGCTTAAGCTCCCAGATAACTACTGTGGGCTCTTTCCCTTTACCCGAGAGATGGCGTGTGTCACAGTACCTGGTGGCTCAAACCGTTAGTGAGGTGCGACTCCGTCAGGACGCTGCCCGGGACTGGATCACGGTCACCAAGCCGTCGGGGGCTCGGGGATTCTGCTCCCGGATGGCTGCAGTTTCTCAGGCTTCCCGTAACACGTGCTGCTGTGTTCTGGACTCCAAGGTGCTGTCCAGGTACAGGGCGTTGTTTCAGAAGCAGTTCTAGGCAGCGACGAAAAGTGATGGAAAAAGCGGTACGGGCAATTTTGAGGTGGCGCCGTCTTGATCCACTCATGTGCCCTTTAAAGATTATACATAAAACGTTTCTTAATAGGAGTCCCATTTCTCAGGACAATTTTTTCTTTTTCTTGAGACAGGGTCTTGCTCTGTCATCCAGGCTGGAGTGCAGTGGCAGTCACAGCTCACTGCAGCCATGACCTCCTGGGCACAAGCCATCCTCCCGCCTCAGCCTCCCAAGCAGTTGAGACTACAGGCCTGCACCACCAGGCCTGGCTAATTTTTGTATTTTTTGTAGAGGCGGAGTCTTGCTATGTTGCCCAGGCTGGTCTTGAACTCTTGGGCTCAAATGATCCTCCCGCCTTGGCCTCCCAAAGTGCTGGGATTGCAGGTAGGAGCCACCACATCTGGCCAGGACAATTTTTGAAAGCATCTGACTCAACTCTGGCCAATAAGTGTGTGAATATGCATGCACATGTGTGTGTGTGCATGTAGTGCCTGGGCCTGTGTATGTGTGAATGTGCACATGTGTGTGCACGTGTGTGCACATGCATGTGGTGTGTGTGAATGTGCACGTATGTGTGCATGTGTGTGTGCCTGCGTGTGGTGTGTGCATGTGTGTGTGCATGCGTGTGGTGTGTGCATGTGTGTGCATGCGTGTGGTGCGTGTGTGTGCATGCGTGTGGTGTGTGCATGTGTGTGCATGCGTGTGGTGCGTGTGTGTGCATGCATGTGGTGTGTGCATGTGTGTGTGCATGCGTGTGTGTGCATGCATGTGGTGTGTGCATGTGTGTGTGCGTGTGGTGTGTGCATGTGTGTGTGCATGCATGTGGTGTGAATGTGCACGTATGTGTGCATGTGTGTGTCCATGTGTGTGGTGTGTGCATGCGTGTGGTGTGTGCATGTTTGTGTGCATGCGTGTGGTGTGTGCATGTGTGTGTGCATGCGTGTGGTGTGTGCATGTGTGTGGTGTGTGCATGTGCGCTACTGGGTTGGGTTGATTTAGCTGCATATTATCTACCTTTGTGTTGTTAGTTATTGAGAAAATAATTTTATCTCAGAAGTAAGAGCTTTACAGGAAGTCACATTGACAAGCTGATGAATATTGAGGTACCTTATAAATAGCCCCACTGCCATCACAAGAAGGGGGTATGCTATGCATCGTTGTGATTTGTGTGATATTCCGAGTCCTGGGAGATTGGGTAAGGCTAGGATCTTAGGTGCAGTGTGGGGTCCTCTGAGTGGGGTCCTCTGTGGGCTGTCTCAGCTCCTGTTTGTGAAGTGGTGTGAGATCCTTAAAAGCGAGTTTCTGCTGATGCGACAGTGATGGCCATCAGGATTGCTGTCTGCCGTAGTTACTCTCGGGGAGTTTGTCTTTCCGTAATGACCACTTCTTCATGCCCACATTCTCATACTGGGAACAGCTGAGGAAACCTGAAGCAAAGAAAGACTAACCACTACAAATCCTGATGGTAGTGAGCCCTTTTGGGTGGATAATTCCAAAGACTCTATTCTCCAAATAGCCTTTCCATTGGAGTTTGCAGATTTGAGTGATAGACAATGGAGAATTTATTTTTATTTTTTAGTTCAAATCTTCATTGCACCAAATAGCTATCAGATGGCTCTCTGTGGAAGATGGGATTAAAATGCAGGTCCTTGTTCAAGCAAGAGGAATAATCTCATTTAAATGGTTAAAGAATAAGCACAGCATGAATGCTGTTTCATCATTGTTAAGCCCAGCTTTGTCCTCATTACTGAAGAGAAGACACCTTAATTTTTGCTGTGAGAAGCCAAAGAATCAAGTGGTTGGTCAAATTAAGAAGAGGCCATCCATCCATCTATCCATCCATCTGTGCAACTGCTGGGGACTGAAGCAGCATGGCCGGGTACTAGTTACCAAAAGCAAACTTAATTGCCAATTATGGGATCACAGACACCTGAAAACCCTGGCGCCGGGAAGTTCACTGAGAAACACCTACCTCGGGTGTTTTAGTGAAGGAAACACTTACCTTGGGTGTTTTAGTGAATTTAAGGACTATAATAAAATTGAGGCAAAGGACAAATATTCTTTTGCATGTGTGTGAAATCTCTTTCTAAGTGGTCTAAGGAATTAGAGTGAGCTGCAGGTGCTGTGTGTGTGTGTAAGGATCCTTATAAGGACAGTCAGGACTGTTCTAAAAGCTTTGCAGGGCATTTTTCCTGTTCTTTTTTTAGTGACTTGTTAGGAAGGGGCCCTGGTGGAGGCTCAGGGCCAGCCGTTCAGCCCCCAGCTCAACCCATGCTTTCCTTATCTCTACAGAGGAATTCATCCATGCTCTGAGCCACAGGCCTTCCATGTAACGAAGGCCACACGTGTGCATAACACAAACACGTGTCTTTATGCATCTATGTAAAATGCACACTACCAACAATTGTTATGGGGGTAATTCTGCTCTATGAAGTTGTAGCCAACACTGAAATAGTGAATCTGGAGCCATTGCTCCTAGGGGAAATACAAGTTCAGGTTCCTGAGAGCCTCCAGTCACAACAGTTTCATCAGCCAGTCAATATATAATTTTGTTTAGTGTGTGTTTTTGTTTGAAGATGCTTTATTTAGTATCTACTGTTGATTCATTAGCATTGAACTCAGGGCCAGCAGCACTGTAGCTTGTGCTGAACGAAGCTTCTCTACATGCGTGTTTTCTCTACACCAGGCAGTGCTCCAGCACCACACTTGGGGATGTTTTAAACAGTGAAGTCTGCAACAGCACTAAACAGATGGGGAAAGGACACTTGTTTGGAGTCTGACAGCTGAGAGAAGGCTGTGTGTCACCCTGCATGGCCTCAGCTGGGAGCGAGAGCATTGGTGACTCATTTTCTGCTGCTCTGTGCATGTCCTCCACTGACTGCAAAAGGGCCACAAGTATTGATTTTGGGGTTACAGATAAATTTTAGAGAGTGGGCACATTTGCAAATAAAGAACCCGCAGATAATGAGAATTGACCATATCTGATTATATGTAGGAAGTTCCTGAAAGGTAGGTGAGGTCAGATATTATTTCTGTATGTAAGGGAAACGCTAAGTGCATATCTTGGCAAAGGCCAGTGGGAAGTAAGCTCACATGGTATAAAAGGCATCTCACATTCTGAGAGTTGGCAACATTGAGGATTTTGCTTCTGAACATTGCAGTTCTCTTCTTTCCCCATGTTTGCAAAGCCACTTCCAGCCTCTGCACTGGGGTTGTCATGTGACCCATTCAGGGAGAAATACTTATTTCTGATCTAAGCGGGTCTCCCAGACATTTACCAATGTTCTTTTCCATTGCATTGACTCAGTTAAAAAACTGAGCCTGCCTGGCTCCTTCTCAATTCTGCATTTCCTCAAGGTTTGATGTCTGGTGTGGTTGTCAACTATTTTATAGCTAAGGAATAAGAAAGAAAAGTACATAACTATGAGTATCTGTGGGTTCTACTGAGCTCCCGTTACTGTTTGGATGTGAGTCTGAAGCAGATGCACAGGACAGCGACTCACATCCCTGTTAGTGACACAGTGGAGTTTTCTGTTGATTTGTTATTGTTTTTTATTATTGGCATTAGCATTACTCTCCAAGATAATGAATATGCAATAGGAAAAATGTCCTGGCCTCATTGGCAGTGCATTATTCTTGAGAATCCAGCTCCGCAGCATTGAGTGGAGCCATTTCCATTTTACCCACATTCCATCAAGGGTTTGTCTTTTGCATCCCTGAGCAATTGCATAACTCTAATATTGACCTTAACTGAAGTCCTTTGTTTTCACCCTAACAGCCTGAAGCATTAAAAATGCGTGTTTACTTAATTTGTCCTGGCATGCAGTGTAATTACAAGCAGTTTGTTTTCTCTGTTGTAAAATATGGTCTGGAGAAGGAATAAAGTAATGTGGAAAATTAACATTGTGATGTACTGTATAGTGGAATAACACTAAAAACACTTAGCAGTGTTAGTACTGGAGGTGCTATTTGTGTTGTGTGCAAGAGCCATAAAGAATTAAATGCCTCCTTCTAAACTATATTTGCATGATTTTCAACTGCAGTAAAATTAATCTGGACTGCCTCTAAGAATAAGCAACACAACAACAACAAAATCAAAGACCCACAGCGTTGACTGGTGCTGTTGTACTCTGAAGTGATGCTTCTGTGTTTGTGCGACCCCACGTTGGTTTAATGGGATTCATTGCAGGACAGCAATTCTTGGTGGCGTCCCAGAGGCGGCTGAAGGGCTTGTGCATCTGTGTGTGTGTCCCTGGGACTCCAGCAGGGGTGTCCTTTGGGCCAGTTTGAACCGGGTGTGTCCAGTTGGAAATGTGGTTGGCAGGGCCAAGCTTTGTCTCTTCCGGCTGTCCTGTTGCCCTCATCCCTGTTGGCTGGAAAGGTCTTGCCTTCTTGGCAGAGTTTACTGCTTCTCTGTCTTGTTCTTGCTGCAAAATGTTTTGTGATGCTCTGTATGAAGGATACTGTATAAATAATAAATTGCACTGTATCATTTATCCAACTTCAAGTGATCACAGAGAGAAACATAATAAGCCTCTTAAAAGAAAGCGAACCAACTCCCCCGTTCGCCTGTGGGGCACGTCGGGACGTTGTCCACATGCCTGAGGGTCTGTGCACATGTGGAAAGTGGCACTTTTGTAGTGAGGCAACACTTCCATTACACACTTCCTCCCAACCTCGATTTGTTAGTTTTAAACAGCCCAAGGGATCTGGGTGGCTGAGCGCCACTTCCTCCTTGACATTTGTTCTTCAGCGGCTGACCTGCCTGAAAGTGGCCTTATTCAGGGAGGGTGACTTTTAACATGGGCTGCTTTAAACCTGGGCTTCCGGGGCATCTGAGGCCTTCTGGACCTGCATTTGCTGTGAAACGACAGTGGAAGAGGCTCCTGAGTCCATCACACGCTCAACTTCTCTTGTGCAGAGGGTGGACCTCACAGATCCCCACGGGGAGACCCCATCCCCAAGGAAAGAGGCCTGCTCTGTCCCCTGAAAGAGCACATCCACTCTCCTCTCTCCTCGAGTGGCGGCCACAGGCTTTATCTGGCTTTATCCCCACACCGTCTGACTCCACTTCATCATACTCAGGACGGTGGGGTGACTGCAAGGAAGGAGAATGCTTGTTAATATCAGCCAAAGAACAAGAGTCCCCTGAACCTGACAGTGGCAGGAAAGTCATCAGGACAGGTCAGGCTCAGCAAGTACCTTAAGAACAATTCCCTCTGTAATTTATGGCCTTTTGGGAATATAATCAATAGCATTCAAGAAAACCCATCACCCCGATGGCTCTCGCTGTTGGGAGGGTTTCCTGTCTTTGTCATGGTTGTGTTCTGTCTGCCATCCCTGGATGTGGCCACCTCACTCCCCTCTCTCAGTGTAGGAGACACGTGTGTTTTATCCTCAGTGCCCTGTCTCCTCTGCTGATGTGCACAGCATCTGATGCCTCCTTGAATGTGTGTGTAAATGTGTTGGCCCATGAAGGCCTCAGCAAACGTTCCTGAGGCTGCCGCTGGACGAAGAGCGCCTTGGACATTGTCATCACACCGTAGACCCTAGCCCCATATTTATTTTATTCTTTGTTTTGTTTTGAGACGGAGTCTTGCTCTGTCACCCAGGCTGGAGTGCAGTGGCATGATCTTGGATCACTGCAAGCTCCGCCTCCCTAGGTCAAGTGATTCTCCCACCTCAGCCTCCCGAGCAGCTGGGATTCCAGGTGACTGCCACCACACCTAGCTAATTTTTGTATTTTTAGTAGAGACGGAGTTTCACTGTGTTGGCCTGGCTGGTCTCGAACTCCTGACCTCAGGTTATCCGCCCACCTCAGCCTCCCAAAGTGCAGGATTACACGTGTGAGCCACCGCGCCCGGCCCATAGCCCATATTTAGTCACAAATTCCCACCAAGGGCCGGCTCTCAGGGGGCTCCCATGCTGGGCACTCCTGGCTGTCCACACGGTTTGGTTTTGGTGGCTGGCCATGAAAACAGAGGGTGCGGTAGCCTCGTCAGGCCGGCGGCCAGCCCCCTGCAGCCTCCCTCTGCCCCTGGCTGCCATTGGCACGAGGCCAGCACAGGCGGAGTCCTGGGGCCAGCGTGGAGGAGGAGACCCCTGCCCGTGCTGCCTCGAAAGGGTCCAAAGAGCCACCAAGTGAGTGCTGGGCCTGGGGAGAGTCAGGAGGCCTGGCCCCGGGGGCCTGTACCGCAATTTGTAGAAACCCAGGGCACTGTTGGTATGGCCCCTGCGGAGGCTTCAGCTCATGGGGTGGGTCTGTGAGACCATGACTGCAGTTTGCTCAGCAGAGCTGGCAGGAGGGCTGCCCCAACAGAGGCAGTGGCTGCGGCTCAGCTGGAGACACCTGAAGGGCCTTCTGGCGACGCAGCTTCAGGTCAGTGTCCTCTCCGTGTCATGGAGCAGATGGCCACACCGGGAACAGCGGGCCCTGTGGCCCCTCCCAGATCCCACCTGGTCCCGCCAAGCTCATGACACTCCCCAGCTTGGTGGGACATGTAGGCAGAGCAGGTCTGGATGCCCCACGGCCCCAGAGTGCCCGGCTCTCCATCTCCTTCCACCCACAAGCTGCGTCCCCCTGGGCTGCTTTCTTCAACCTTCCCAATTCTCATCTTGGTCTCGGGCTTATTTTGAGTTTCATGCCAGGTGGATCCATCCTGGGCACTTCCTCGGAGCAGCTTCACTGGGGTCTGCATGGGGTTTCTGGCACGAGTATCCTGGGAGGAAAGGTGAGTGTGGACCCTTTGGTGGAGGGAGAGGCTGGAAGGAGAAAGACTTCTGTGGGGTGGGGCCTCCTGCCCTGAAGCCCTGAGGTTATACAGGTGGCCTCTATATTCACCCGGGATTGGCCCCAAGACCTCCCTCGGATACCAAAAGCCTCGGATGCTCAAGTCCCTGGTATAAAATGCTGTGGCGCGGTGGGTCCTTCGTATCTGGGCTTTCAATCTAGGGCTACTGAATCCGAGGATATCAACCCAGAGGACAAGGAGGCCGTTGTGCCTGTGGCTTCCACTCTGCACCTGGCCATTGCTCCCTGGTTAATTTTCCTCACAGCCCTTGGAGCTGCCAGGCCCATCGGCCGAAGGTCCATGTGCAGCGAGCAGGGGTGACGTGTGTCATTGCCGTGACACTCACCTTGTTAAGGAGAGGCTGGCAAAGACTCTGATGAATGAATTAATGATTCCCAAGACGTGCTTTCCAGGGAGGTGACTGCTGGAGAGATAGACAACCTAAAACCCGCCATGCACCCCGCCCTGGGAGCCCCTTCTGCACTCTCCCATGGAGACCCCTTTTGGGGTTGGTATTCTTAGTAGGCGAGTAAGAAACAAACACCACAGAGGCACAGATGATCTCTGTGTGCCCGGCTAGTGAGCTGGCTCAAGTCTCTGCATGTGGGTGCCTTTCTCACAGACGGGCCCTCTGAGGGATCTCAAGGGGTCATCCATAGAGAACCCGAGTTGGAGGAGAAGAAGCCAGATGGCTGGCCTCCACCCAGGGCCTATGTGCGGTTCACAGAAGAGTCGCACTTCTCCAGGTGGCAGAGGCCTGCCCTGCAGAGGACCATGAGGTTGTCAGGCAGAAGGGAAAAGCTGGTGAATTTTTTTTTGGCTGCTAACAGCTGGAGAGGGTGGATAGATTTTTGGCACGCTCTAAAAGGTTGTTCATCCATGTCCCTGCAAAGAACATGAACTCATTCTTTTTTATGGCTGCATAGTATTCCATGGTGTCTATGTGCCACATTTTCTTTATCTAATCTATCATTGATGGGCATTTGGGTTGGTTCCAAGTCTTTGCTCTTGTAAACAGTGCTGCAATAAACATACACGTGCATGTGTCTTTATAGTAGAATGATTTATAATCCTTTGGGTATATATCCAGTAATGGGATTGCTGGATCAATGGGTATTTCTGCTTCTAGATCCCTGAGGAATCACCACACTGTCTTCCACAATGGTTGAACTAATTTACATTCCCACCAACAGTGTGAAAGCATTCCCATTTCTCCACAGCCTCGCCATTAAACATCCCATGTTCTCACTCATAAGTGGGAGTTGAACAATGAGAACACATGGACACAGGAAGGGGAGCATCACACACCGGGGCCTGTTGGGGGCGCAGGGGGCTGGGGGAGGGAGAGCATTAGGACAAATACCTAACGCATGTGGGGCTTAAAACCTAGATGACGGGTTGATGGGTGCAGCAAACCACCATGGCACATCTGTACCTATGTAACAAACCTGCATGTTCTGCACATGTATCCCAGAACTTAAAGTAGAATAAAAAAAAAAAAGTTGTTTATCTGCCCCTTTAACTATCGCTGAGTCTCCCTGGGGCAATGTGGTCATATCTCATGAAAAGGAGTGTGACTGTCCTTCCATGGAAGAGGTGCGTGGGCTGTGTCTTTACTCTGCCTATCAACCGCGCCCCTCCAGCCTCCGTTTCCCCTCCCCCATCCCTTTCTCCTGTAAACACTGTCCCATGTTGCAGAACCACGTAAAGCTGTGGACGGTGATGGGATGGGCTTTTTAGGCAACCGAGCTGGCACTCCCCATCGCTTCCTGGGTTTGCCTGAAGGCATTTTGATTGTTTGAGGTTCCACAAACGGAGAAAGCCTTGTCTGAAGTTTGGGGGTTGTCACTTTAGCTTCACTTTTTGGTGTCTTGGGATAGTGGAAAGAATCTGGAAGAAACGACATTTGCATGTGGATGAGATCACTCAAATACACAAACATCTGCAATTGAAGGGACAGGAATGAATTTGTTGGAAGTGAGGCTTCCTGCCATTTGATCTCACAGGTTCTCTTCAACTGAACAGAAAGGGCAGGATATCCAGGCTTTGCACAGAAAGCTGTGGTCGGAGGTGGGCCATGCCCACCAAATGCTCCAGGAGTGCCCCACACCTCCCAGCATCCCTTGGCAATGAAGGTGGAGAAAAGGCAGTCATTGCCCTTTCAGGGAACGGGCAGGCAGGAGCTGGAGACCCTGCCTCTCCTCCCGGATGGTGATAAACATGGGATCCTGGGTGCCAGATGGAGCTGAGTGAGAAATTTCCGTGCTCTGGGTGAAGCTGCTGAGATGTAGGGTGCTTGTGTTACTGCAGCACAGCCTACTCCACCCTGACTAATCTGAGGAATTGCCACTTCTCCTGCTGCCTCTCACTGTACCTCGTTCCTGCCCTACCCTCCATTGTGATACCAACTCCCCATTTTTGTCCCTGGAAACAACTTTAAATTTGTTGGTTGTTTTGGGTCAGGTAAGTTAATATCTGATAGCATCTGTGAGACCTCAGTGGCCAGAGAGAAGCACCCAGATGGCTCTTGTTGGCCTGGTTGTGTCCTGACAGGGTGGGTGACCGGGTTGTCCACGTGATGTGATGATCGTGTCTTGGTTCTGTACCTGTTGGGCCAGGCAGCCTCAGCAAGTGTCCTGGGGAACGTATGTCCTGCATCTGGTGAGTGAAGCTGGCCCCAGCCAAGTCCTAGCCACCCCCGGGCCTGGCGTTCTGTAACTCTGGGATCCATTCTTCCTGCAGCCTGGGGGCCGGGGCAGTCACAGAGCAGCGGGGATGAAGCAGCTGGCTCCAGGCCTCCCGGCTGCCACCACAGCCTCCAGGAGACCACCCCTTTCCCATGCCAGGAGATTCTATTAATGTCATCCATTCAGGTGCTGGGTGAGACCAAGCAGACCTGGCACTGAGACATATTTCCAAGTTCAATGAGGTATCTTCCAGTTCGAATCCCACAACCTGTGCTATTTAAAGGAAACTGACCTATAAAAAGCAAAATAAAAATGTTCTGAAAATTAGATGACAGTGATTCGCATTTGTGTTAAAACTGATAAATAAAACGGAATTTTGTAGCCTGATTTGAAGATGTGGCTATTTGGTTATTAATTCTGCGAAAAGTGTATTTGGTAGGAGCACTGAAATTCGGCACCAATTCAGACTGCAGTAAGTGTGTTACTGAGGACACACAAGGAACCCAAGAGTCCTGAGGCGGGAAGAGGGAACGCGGCAGGTGGGACCAGGTCTGGTGTTGAAGAGACACAGTGGCCGACCAGTCAGCAAGGATGAGTGCAGGGAGGGAGTGAGGAAGGCTGGTCAGCAAGGATGAGTGCAGGGAGGGAGTGAGGGAGGCTGGTCAGCAAGGATGAGTGCAGGGAGGGAGTGAGGAAGGCTGGTCAGTAAGGATGAATGCAGGGAGGGAGTGAGAAAGGCTGGTCAGTAGGGATGAGTGCAGGGAGGGAGTGAGGAAGGCTGGTCAGTAAGGATGAATGCAGGGAGGGAGTGAGGGAGGCTGGTCAGTAAGGATGAATGCAGGGAGGGAGTGAGGAAGGCTGGTCAGTAGGGATGAGTGCAGGGAGGGAGTGAGGGAGGCTGGTCAGTAAGGATGAATGCAGGGAGGGAGTGAGGAAGGCTGGTCAGTAGGGATGAATGCAGGGAGGGAGTGGGGAAGGCTGGTCAGCAAGGATGAATGCAGGGAGGGAGTGAGAAAGGCTGGTCAGTAAGGATGAATGCAGGGAGGGAGTGAGGAAGGCTGGTCAGTAGGGATGAGTGCAGGGAGGGAGTGAGGGAGGCTGGTCAGTAAGGATGAATGCAGGGAGGGAGTGAGGAAGGCTGGTCAGTAGGGATGAGTGCAGGGAGGGAGTGAGGGAGGCTGGTCAGCAAGGATGAGTGCAGGGAGGGAGTGAGGAAGGCTGGTCAGTAAGGATGAATGCAGGGAGGGAGTGAGGAAGGCTGGTCAGTAGGGATGAGTGCAGGGAGGGAGTGAGGGAGGCTGGTCAGTAAGGATGAATGCAGGGAGGGAGTGAGGAAGGCTGGTCAGTAGGGATGAATGCAGGGAGGGAGTGGGGAAGGCTGGTCAGTAGGGATGAGTGCAGGGAGGGAGTGAGGAAGGCTGGTCAGTAGGGATGAATGCAGGGAGGGAGTGAGGGAGGCTGGTCAGCAAGGATGAATGCAGGGAGGGAGTGAGAAAGGCTGGTCAGTAGGGATGAGTGCAGGGAGGGAGTGAGGAAGGCTGGTCAGTAGGGATGAGTGCAGGGAGGGAGTGAGGGAGGCTGGTCAGTAAGGATGAGTGCAGGGAGGGAGTGAGGAAGGCTGGTCAGTAGGGATGAGTGCAGGGAGGGAGTGAGGGAGGTTGGTCAGCAAGGATGAGTGCAGGGAGGGAGTGAGGAAGGCTGGTCAGCAAGGTGAGTGCAGGGAGGGAGCGACGGGGGCCAGGTGCCGGCCGTGGGGCTGCTACCCCTTGGCTGGTTAGGGAAGACATCATCGAGCTGAAATCCTGATGAATGGGGACTAATTAGAGGAGGAGAGTGAAAGAGGCACAGGCGGGGAGAGGAGATGGGAGTTAGGGGAGGTGGCGGCAGGTCCCAGAGTCTTAGTCACAAAGTGGAGACGGACATCCGGGATTTGGAGAGACAGCGGCTTAGTTGGGATGGACGAGTTTGAATATCAGCAGGTGGACACCTCCAAGGTCTCTTTCTTTCCTTTCCAAAGTCCACTGTGAGTCTGCGACGATCCGAGGCAGCTGTCCTTTGTGGGCGACTCTGTGCCTGGGTGGAGTTTCCGACCTTGGGAGCCCACATCTGCCTGAATGGGACGGCGGGACTCACACCTAGAGCCAGTGCTTTTTCCTAGAAGTGGCCGCACCACTTTCTTGAGGCCGGCATGCTGGAGCCGGCCAGCTGGCCCCGCTAAATGCAACGGAGGCTGGGGCGTGGCTTCCTGAGTTGTGGATGGACATGGGGAGAAGGAGGGTTGTCCCCTAGGGCAGGTAGGGGCTTGGCTGTGCAGAAAGCAGTCATGCAGGAACTTGGGAAGTCGCTGAGATTTGTAAGCGAGTGCGTGTGTGTGCGTGTGTGTGTGCATTGTGTGTGTGGTGGGACATCACTGAGATTTGTGAGCGAGTGTGTGTGTGTGCGCGCGTGTGTGCAGTGGGAGGGAAGTCACTGAGATTTGTGAGTCGTATGTGTGTGCGTGTGGTGGGGATGTCACTGATTTGTGAGCGAGTGTGTGTGTGTGTGTGCGCGCGCGTTGTGTGTGTGGTGGGACATCACTGACATTTGTGAGCGTGTATGTGTGTGTGAAGTTGCTGAGATTTGTGAGCAAGTGTGTGCGTGTGCTTGCATGTGTAGTGGGAGGTGCTGAGACTTATGCTGCTAGGATGAGCTGAGTCACAGGTTTGAGGGTGCCTCTGGCTGAAGTATGGATTGAAGGGGTGGCTGTGCGTAAGGGGTCAGTCTAGAGGCCCCTGCCATATCGCAGGGTAATGAGGCCCATGGAAGCTGGAACCAGCAGTGTGGTGCTGGTGAAATGGATGGATCCTAGGGCCCTGATTTGCACCAGGGACGGACTGGGTGCTAGGAGCTGAGAGGCCCCCTTGGCGGAGCGCTGCCTTTGGTGGGAAGGAGGTAACTCCGGTTTGGGTTTGAGCTGAGGTCGCTTTATACTAGGGTGGTAAGGACAGCATTTCACCTCCAGCAGCCCCTCAAGAGCCCTGACCAACGCCTGGTGGGGAGGTGGTGTGGGGTAGGAGCAGAGTGCAGCCTCAGAGCGGGTCAGGCCCCCACGGGGCTCAGAGCCAGGCACCGACCCGCTGTCCTCCTGCATCGCCTTCCTCCCACTGCAGGCTGTGGGCAATAACACAGCGCCAGGTGAGCCAGGGGCCTGCTGCTCAGTGGGTGCTCAATACATGCAACCTGTGGGGCCTGGAGGCCACGGACGTTTGCTGCGTTCATAATAACTTCCACAGCTAATGAGTCTCACAGCTTGTTTACTTCATTTTAAGAAACACTGATATTTCCCTTACTATAATTTACCCCACATTAACTTAAGCATGATGGGGTCTGTGTTTCAGATGCGCCATGTGGAACTCTCATTAAAGCTAATTGGAGCTGTGTGCGTGCGTGGAAAACGCAGGGTCCTCCTGCCTCCCGCAGCAGAGAGGCTGGCCTGGGAGTCGCCGACTTGACAGGCTGTCCTTCAGGAGGTTCCCGCTCTGCTTTTGAAGAGGACGGGGGCCACCACTGAGTCTTGAAATGATGTCAAGGGTAATGGCCAAAAAAAAAAAAAAAAATCTGTAGTGACACAGTGTGGGGGTCACAGGATTGGCAGAGCCACGGTTTTATGCTTTGCTCATTGATAATTATGAAAATCTTTTGGAGAGGAGAAAAATATTTTCTGAAAAATTTCAACAGACATCTTATCTTCACATAATTAATACACTACAGGAATAAAATTCCAGTGTAAAACGTAAACATGTTTTTTTTTTTTGGCTTTCCGTGTAATTTACAATTGTGCATCTATCACATAATAAATGACAGACAATGTTCGTAAAAGAACCCAGAGGCCTCGTGTAGCCCAGGCGGGAAATGGTAGCCTATAAAATATTGAGGGTGGCTTTCAGGTTAGTAGCAATGTGAAAATGCACGTAATCGAAGCGGGCACCATTAGTTAAGTTTCATATTCTATTCATATAAATATTTCAGGCTTCTCTCTTTTGCCATCCTATGACATTAGACACCTGCAGAGTAGCAGCATCTCTTTAAAATCCTGGATAAACTATGACACAGGCCTCCATGGAAATGATTTTCCCTTTAGTGATGGACTCATAGGCATTTTACTTAAAGTATCATTTCCTGGCCGGTCACCGTAGCTCACACCCTAACTGCAGCACTTTGGGAGGCTGAGGTGGGAAGATGGCTTGAGCTCAGGAGTTTGAGATCACCTTGGGCAACATGGTGAAACGCGTCTCTACCAAAAATGTAAAAATTTTCTGGTCACGGTGATGCACCCCTGGGGTCCCAGCTACTTGCAGAGGCTGAAGCACGAGGATGGCTTGAGCCCAGGAGGCGAAAGCTCTAGTGAGCCGAGATCTCACCATTGCACTCCAGCCACTGCACTCCAGCCACTGCACTCCACTGGATCTGAGCAACAGATCCAGATCCCATCTCAAAAAAAAAAATTGTTTTTTTCCTTTTAATTCACACCATAAATGTTTCATCTCCTCCTGCCTGTGCCGGGTGGCGATACGACTCTGACACTCATCACCGGCTGTCACATGCTCTGGGCTGCACGGCCACACAGCGGTTATGATTTCTGTAGCTTCCCTTCTGGGGGAATTTGAATTCTTTTGGAAATATTTTTGAGTGTTGATCTCAGAGTCACTGTGCCCGGTTTTGGAAACGTGGCCGGCTTCTGGGCAAACATTTAACACAGAGAGTGGCTCTGCCCTGGAAGGAGGCCTGTTGGCAGCACCAGCCGAAAGGATGCCCCGTGGTCCCTCGTGCCCAGGGCGGGCCCAGCTCTCCTCGGTCCGTGGTCAGTCACACGGGAAACCACACGTGGGCAGGGCTTGTTGGAAACATGCTTGCGGACGTCCTGGGAGCTGTGAGAGCCTCGGCGATGACGCGCTTTCGTCCCGCCTTCGTGTCCGCTTCCCTTTATGGGCTCATGAGGCCGTGAGCGCTGTGAGAGCCTCAGTGATGATGTGCTTCCGTCCCGCCTTAGTGTCCGCCTCCTTTTATGGGCTCATGAGTTTCTGCTTCAACTCCAGGCAATTTTTTTTTCTTTTGCCTCTAGCCCAGTTTTAGAAAGGACTATATCTTGGTCCTTCTTAATGGTATAAAAGATATTCTCAGCCCGCCAGATGCTCCTGCATTTGAGTGACGACACGCTTCTCTGGCTGTGACCAACTTTTCTCCCTTTCTTTTTAAATGACAGGACTTCTTGTTCAATACTTGCTGGATATGAAGTGAGTAGGATGGGAGTGACGTTCCACATGGAAAACGTGGGGACATGAGGAAGCCCCCGTGGTACAGCCGTGCCCCCAAGTCTCCCTGACCTTGGCATTTCCATCACCTTTTAATCTTACTGACTTGCTCACTGATCTATACAGCTAGCACCCTGCCGTCGAGATGGGCAGGGTTTTTTTGATGGTGGCATCAGGAGAAAGTCTGCTGTTTGAGGAAAGACCAGAAGCCCGAAGCTTCAGCTGAAGTTTTGGTGGGAATTTGATCACAGATCAGGCATCAGAGACTACTGGAGGCTCTTCTCTGCAGGCTCTCTCTCTCTCTTTCCCCCACCCCAAATCAGGTATTAACCTGTTTCTCTTCCAAGATAAAGTCCTGTGATGGTGATTCCTGCGGTTACGTTGGACAGACTAGGAAAATCAGCATGACTACAGCGGGAGGTTTTTGGACAGTTTAAAAAAATTTTTTGAAATAGTATTAGATTTACACAAAAGTTGCAAAAATTGTACAGACAGTTCCCATGTGCCCTTCCCCTACCTGTCTGGTGTCAGCATCCTGCATGGCCATGGGAGGACTGTAGAATTAAGAAACTAGTATTTGCATAATGCTGTTGACTAAGTGGCAAGCTTCACTCTGATTTCACCAGTTTTCCCAACAAGGTCCTTTTTCTGTTTCAGGATCCAACAAGGTCCTTTTTCTGTTTCAGGATCCAACCCGGCGCCTCCCATTGCATCCACTCCTCACACCTCCACCGTCTCCATGGCGTGACAGTTCCTCAGTTTTTCTTTGTTGTTCATGACCTTCACCTTTTGGAAAGGTACTGGCCAGTCACTTTGCAAAATGTTCCTCAGTTTTTGCTTGCTTGATGTTTTCTCCTGATTAAAGTGATGCATTTTGGGCAAGAACATCATAAAAGCAATGATGAATGATTTTCAACACATCATATCCAGAGGTGTGTGACGTAGAGGTGCCTTACCCTGGCGATGTTGCCCATGATGGCTTGGCGAGGTCTCCCAGGGTTACAGAGTTTACTGTCTCTCCCTCTGTACTTAGTAAATAACTCCAGGAAGCAGAGATACTTTGAAAGTATTTAAATATTCTATTATATTTAAACTTTTGCTCACTGATTTTAGTATCTCTGGGTAGAATGCCCACAACAGTTCTAGTGTGGTTATCTAGTTCCCTCATTTCTTCTACATTTAATTGGAAATTCCAATAAGGAAGAATTTCCAAATTCCACTTGGAAATTCTCCATAAGGAAGCTCTGTCCCTTCCACCCATTATTTTACTTTATTTATTTCCATGTTGGAATTTGGAACATTTAGACTGATCTTACCATGAATTCACATGGTTCCATGTATAAAGCTTGGCTGAAAATGTCCACTGGAATTAAACCTTTATATTGGGATTTATTTAGGACATCTTCATAGGTCTGGTATCATTTTATTTTCTCTTTGAATTCATGACATTTTGCCCATGTATGTGTCCACCTCAATGCGCCATTTTAAGACTGTTGACCACTTAAGACAGTATCTTGTGATTCAGCACCAGGTACTAATCAAAATTCTTTGAAATAATAACACAGGGTCAGTATAAATTCACATGTTTAAATATAGACAATGAAAAAAGTTCAGAGAAAGCAAACAATTTATTAGCGGAAGCTACTAATTCAAAAACGATGGAAAAAACATCTTTCCAGGCACTATATGTCTTCACGCTTCCGTCTTTCTGAAAAATGGTGCATGGATATTAAAGGAGGTTTTTGCAGAACGGGATGATTCGGATGTCTGTCTTATGCATGTAAATGTTTTACTGCAGCTGGTGTTAGCCAGGAAACCAAGATAGTTCTTTCTAAGCTTTAAATCAGTTGTTTTATAGAGCACAAAGAATTTTTTATTATAACATAATTCTGTGCATAAAATATCACATTAAAAGAAGAAGATAAAGTTTTGTACTTTCATTCTCCATTAATTTGACCAAAAACAATTTGCAGAGAAATATAACCAATCAGAATTCACTGCTGCAAGGCCAGTAGGACTTGAGGTCCAGGTCCAGGGGCAGCTAGGGGAAGTCCTTGGTGACCAGACCCCAGGGCCGTAGTGGGATATTTTGGTGGCTGCCATGAGAAGGCCGTTTTAACAGCGGGGAAAGCACTTGGGGGCTGACGGCTGTCAGAGTCATGCTCTGTATCAGATGCATCCCAGGCACAGACCCCTGCAGGCACCCCTGCTACACGGGTGTGGCTCCTGAGGACTCTGGGCTGCGTCCTCCAATGCCATGCCCTCTCCCTGGGGTGGCCCCATCTGGGACCAGCTGCCAGATGCTGACTCATGCAGGTTACTCATGCCTGGCCCACTTGCCTCGTGGGGAGATGCTGAAGGGTCCTTAGGTTCAGGGGCCTCCTGGGTCGGGGCCTCTGCTCTGTGGCCCACCCTGCCCCACCTGCTGGCAGGAGCACGGCCTATATGCTTTTGGCTCTCCCATCTCAGGGTCTGAGTCCTGGGGAGTCTGGCCTATGACAGCTGGAGAGAAGATCCGGCTTTCTGAATATCCCAAAATGCCCTGTGAAGGGCCAGTCTCCACTCGCTCATATCCTGCATGTAGTGCAAGCAGGCTGAAACGATACACTTTGGGAATGAGAAATGTCTGCCCTGCACACGTGTGCTTGCTGTCCTTGGTGATTTCAGCTCATCTGATGCTCTCGTCAGAGAACCTCAAGTGTCTACGCCTTTGAAAACCTGGCTGTCAGGATAATTAAAACTTCCTATCCTATTTTCCTCCTGCTTAGATGATGAATAGCAAATCAACTTTCTAGGAGACCAGCTCCTCAGGCACCGGCAGTCATCTCTGCTGTGATCTGGCCTGCACGGAAGCCCTCACTAATGGTTTTCAGCACTCCATTCCTTGTATTAGGGGAATAAATAATCACGTTTTATGCACAAAAAGTTTAGCTGAAGCCTTAAGTCAGTACTCCAGAGGATGTGCCCAGAGAATGCCAAGACCACGGACAGCTCCACGGCTGGAAAGAGGATGGGAAGGAAGCCCCCGCTGGAGATGGGCATGGATGCTTCCTTACATCCGCAGTCACCTTAGGGAGCCGGGACTCTCACTGCCCCATCTGCCTCTGAGAATGGTGTTAGTGTCGCTAATCACAGAGAAGCCCACCGAGACACAGGTACATGCTGTGAGCCGCCCAGAGCCGGGAAGGTGTGGTTGCTGACGGGCCAGAAGCAATTCCTTGTTTCTATTTTAGTTTTAGGGGCTATGTCCTCCTTATTATAGCACTATGCTGTTCAGAAACAACGAACAAATGACAATCTGCTCCTCCCCATTCCTGTGTTGAAACCAGGCACTGCTCCGTATGTGCTCGGTATGTGTTGTGTGAAGCCTCCGAGGCACTCCTGGGTACTGATCATCACTGGAGGAGCCAGCATGCCCTTCCTGTGTGGGCAGGGAGGCTTGTGGTGCCTCTCACATGTCACCCGCTGTCTACACACCACCTGCTGTCCACATGCCATGCACCATCCACACGCCACCTGCCACCCGCCGTCCTCATGCCACCCACCGTCCACAGGTCATGCACCATCCACAGGCCACCCGCCATCTTCACGCCACTTGCCGTCCTCACACCACCCGCCGTCCACAGGCCACGCACCATCCACATGCCACCCGCTGTCCTCACACCACTTGCCATCCTCACGCCACCCGCCAATCTCACACCACCCGCCAGTCTCACGCCACCCGCTGCTCTTATACCACCTTGCCTGCTGAATCCACCTTGCCTGCTGAATGGCTTTCCAGAGGCAGGAGCTGTCTCCGCTTCTCTTTCCAGCCCTTTTGGGTTTAGCACCGGGTTGCCTACTTGGTAGGTGTTCATTAAGTGCTTGTGAAAAGTTTTGATGTACTTCAGAATTCAAATGTTCTAAACTGAGCAGCAGCTGTTTTTATGAAGATGTATTTGTTTAAAAAATGTTGACCAAAATTTGAGCAGGATGTCTGATTTCTCAGTTTACTGTGTGTGCTGTTTTGATTTTACTGGTGAGAATCTTATCCTGCAGGCATCAGGCTTGCAAATTGAGTGGCTGTGAGAGATTCTGTTCCCTGGGGTCCCACGATGCAGAGCGGGGCGACTGGAGGCTGTGCTGGGCCTGCTGAGGATGGGGCACCGCCAGCTGGGTGAGCCCCCGCCTGCTAAGCAGTGGCATTCACCAGCCCGTCTCCCAGTCTCCTTCAGGTTCCTGCTGCTTTGTTTCTCAAGGCGCCCTTGGCAGGATCTTCCAGGATGCTGGTTACAAATGCAGGCTCCTGGGGCCCCGTGCCTGGATCTGTGGAGACCCAACCGCAGGGTGGAGGAGCTGGGAGCCACATTCTTTTTAAAACAATTTTTAAAAAAAAATTTTATTTATTTATTTATTGAGACAGAGTCTCGCTTTGTCGCCCAGGTGGGAGTGGAGTGGCGTGATCTCGGCTCACTGCAACCTCCACCTCCTGGGTTCAAGTGATTCTCCTCTGTCAGCCTCCTGAGTACCTAGGATTGCAGGCATGCACCACCACGCCCAGCTAATTTTTGTATTTTTAGTAGAGATGGGGTTTCACCATGTTGGTCAGGCTGGTCTTGAACTCCTGACCTCGTGATCCGTCCGCCTTGGCCTCCAAAAGTGATGGGATTACAGGCATGAGCCACTGCGCCTGGCCTGGGAGCCGCATTCTTATTTGGCTCCCTGGGGTGATTCTTGTGCATGGAGAGGCTGTGGAGAGTGTGCTCAAACTCTTCTGAGTCTTTTCCACACTCATTGCAGAGATGGCTTCAAAAATTTGGTTTCTTCCTCCACGGTATGAATCTGCTGCCCAGATAGGGAGGCATCTTGGTCGGCCCTTTGTGCCTCAGTGGAACCAGATGGCTTGTCCTCACTTGTGGAATGGGAGTGGAGTTACGTGTGTCACTTCTGGGCCAAAGCAGTGAAGAAGCTGTTGGCTATTCCCCTGTCTGTGTCTGAATGCAGAGAATGCCAGAGCCAGGAGGGGGTAAGCCCAGGATGTGAGGAGCCTCTGTCCCAGCGTGGCCGTGTGTACAGCACCGATGCTGATGGGAACAGCCATGATGGGTTGCTAGGTGAATGAGAAACAAGCTCTTCACTGGTGAAGCCAATGAAATTTGAGGACTTATTTGCTGTTGTTTTTGGAAGAGGGTGCAGGTGTAAGAGGAACCTCAGTCACAGTGGTGTTTGCAGTCTGCGGGTTGGCGGCAAGGAATTGACAATGTGCTGGAGGCTGGAGAGGCACAGTCAATGCTGGCAGTGCCTTTGGGGAAACCACAGCTGCAAGGACTTGGACGGCGACCTCCACGCCTGCCGAGGTTCTGACGGAGCCGAGGCCCAGTGCGTGACAGCTGCCCGGGCCACTGCTGGCAGGTGCTACAGGAAGCATGAACTCGGCCATGGCTGGTGGATTTCAAGCAGAAATAGGAGACATGACAAGTTTAGAAATCAAGAGCCTTACAGAATTGGATGAAATGGTTGCGCCTGCATCCTAAAAAGAAAGAGATAAGATTGAAACATATTTTGAATTACAAAGCCTTCTCTATTGAACCAAATGAGTCAGCCCTGCTCAAATCTGAGGCTGAGGGAGTGGCCCTCCCCACAGCTGGCGGGATTTGGGGATGGATGTGATCTGTGCCTGGGAACAGGGGTATACTCAGTTATTGGGTGAGCAGAAAGATAATGGCAGAGACAACTGACTGTCCCCCAGCGATGTGCCCCTGCAGCCCACATCTCCCTGCCCCTCCTCCCGCTCCCCATCTGTGTGTCCACCTTTCTGGTGCTCCCAGCGGACTTTTGGCACAGGGATGCCTGTCACCTGTGGCTGAGGTGAGACCTGCAGGTGCAGGTGTGTCTCCTCCACCCTCTCCTGTGGCCTCATTGGTTGAATCAAGAGCAGTCTGGGGCCCTGTGGTAGGTCAGAGCCACCCATGACTGGGAGCAGAGGCCAGAGCCACACCCAATGACCAGGAGCAGCCACACGGGACCACAGCTGAAGAGAACCTGGTGTTCAGCCAGTTGCCACTGAGGTTTGTGATGAGAGGCAGCGTCCCCCGCTCTTGCCTGCTACCTCCTTTCAGTGGCGGGGATGGGGATCTCACATTTGTGGCAATAAAGGCATGGACGTGGACCCTGGAGCTCCCAACGCCCTGGGTTCCTGCATTGCGGTGTCTCCTGGTTCTCTTGTTAAGTTCTTTCCTGTCCTCATCTTTAATGTGGCACTTTCTCAAGTTTCTCCTGTCCACCTCCCTCCACAACCCTCACTGTGGAATGACCTCAGGAGGGAGCAGGGCTGGGAGCAAGCAGGGTGGGGCCAAGATGGGCTTGTGAGTGCCGAGCCCCTTGGGAAGAGTTCTAGGTCATTGCGTGATGAATGTCAGGCATCATCCTCGGTCTTGCTGGCTCCGCACCCTCGGAGTTCTTCTGACTGCCAAGCTCTGTGGGTGCTGGGTGCAGCGGGAGAGATTGGGAGCCTGGTTCCCGAGGGCTCGCCTTGCAGGGGAGGACGGGGGGTCACTGCCCTGCCACTGAGCAGTGAGGAGGCCTGGGGCAGGCTGAGAGCAGCCTCCTCTGATCACCAGGATGAGCCATGGCCACTTCAAGTGCTGCCCACTCCCGGCCTAGGCAGAGCGTGGTGTCGTGTGGTCTCTGGAGTGAACGAGGGGAACCGGGGAATGGGACATCTGTAAGAAGTGTTGTGAAAAAATGTGTTTTGTTTTTACTTTATGAAAAAAACAGATTACGAAGTTCTAAGGAATACATTAAATACTGGATTTGTTCAAAACCACCAAATAAAATATTTTATATTTTTGTTTTCATGAGAAACTTGAGCCAACTTCTGCCAACAGAACTTGTTTGCATTGGATTTAATGATGGAAATAGCTGTTTTCCTGGTGGTTTCCTGGCAGACAGCAAAATATTTGGACTTCATTATCAAATTATCAACAACAAATGCTAAATATAGATGTGATATATAGGTGTTCTAAGCCTTCTGGCCTATTTTAAATTTATCATAAAAACTTTTGAAGAAAAATAGAAACTGTAATTGGTGGAGAACCCAAAGCTGTAAGTTGATAAAACGGCACAGAGCCATTTTCCTGGGAGGAGTCGCGGGGCCGAGAGGTGGTGTCTGAGGCACCTTTCCTCGCACTGCAAGTATTTCTGCTGCATCCACAGTAACAAGATTCTATTTTAGTATGTTGCATCTGGGAGGAAAAGATATAAAATCTGTTCTGGAGAATAGAGAGTTGAAGTTTTCTCTCTAATAGTGAGAGTTTTTATGAACTATTTGATTTCCTAAGAGGAAAATTATAACTTCAAAAACAAAACATATTTTTCAGGATGACTTCAAAGAGTTTATGTATTTCATTTTGCTATTAATTTTACTTTGGGCAAATGGAATGATGTTCTGCATCTCTTCTCGGCACTCACTGTACGTTATGGTTTGCATTTTATCACCAAACTGCAAATTAAATATTGTCTTTGTTGGGGAACGATTCCTCTGTAGCCCTGCTATATGACCTGCATGTTTTTTTTCCTGTAGAGCCTTGAATTTCTCCCTATTAGAAATCCAAAAAATCAAATTTATGTTCTACTGCTATATTTCATTTTCTGGAAGGACTGCAGCATGAGGAGGCAACTGCAATACCTTTGAGCCTTTTATTTTCTAAAATAAAAGGATCACATCAGCCACTTTAAAAGATAAGATTCAGGCAATCTCCATGAGTAGCGTGCACAATTTGTGCTACTGGGGCTGGACTGTGGGCTGGACGCTCCTCTCCCACAGTGACATTCTTGTTTGAATGCTCCACACCTCCTTTATTCCTAGAAGCAACTTTGACCAGAAGTTCTAGAACACTTGGGAATAACTAAGTATAACAATAATGAATCACTCCAACGAAAATAACCTAAGAGAACATTCACCCCAATGTTAACCATGTCCCAAGCCTCCCCCAGCCAGTGTCTCCAGCTGTCCTGCCCTCCCTTCCTGCCCCGTCCTGTCCACACGTGGCCAGTGAAGCTGGCTGTTCAGGCGGTGACCCAGGTGCAGGAGTGAGTGCGACCACACTGACCAGGCTTGCTGGGCACACAACAAGCAATTGCAACGGTGGCAGCCGGCCAGAGAGCAGGAGGAGGTGCAGGGGCACTGGGAGTGGGAATGGGGTCCTCGGCTTCTCTGAGAGGAGGCCGGGGAGGCTTAGCTGAGTGGCTGGATCTGAAGCCAACACGTGAGGGCCTCTGCAGGGGACACAGCAGTCGACTTTGGGGATGGAGGCCATTGTGTGAGGCGTGTCTCAGCTTTGTGGGGGGCAGGGGTCGGGGGGGCCTGCAGAGCCGGGAGGTGGATGGGAGTGGGGTGGCCATGGAGGAAAGGGTGGGCCAGGTTGTGCGGCCTCACAGGCTACAGTAATGGCTGTGGATGTCACCTCCGGGGCTCTGGGAAGCCACTGCAAGGTCACAGCCAACAGTGTCAAGATAGGATCTGTGCTTTGGGGAGCTCACAGAAACGCCATGTGCGGGAGGCAGAGTGGACTCGAGGCAACCTATTAGGAGGCTGTGAGGTGCACGGCCCAGGAGCTCAGCCAGGTCCTGGAGCTGGGCTGGCCGTTGGGCAAGGGAATTTGAGGAGCTGAGGGCAGCACCAGGCATGGCAGGATGGGCTCCATCCGGGAGGTGGGAGTTGGGAGACAGCAGGGGACGGGCAGGAGGGGCTGGGAGAGTGTGAGCCTGGTTCTGGGTATGGCAGAGTTTCAGTTATTGGGGGAAAAGCCTTATCGTTTGGTTAATAAACACATTTAGTAAAAGGAAGGAGGCACAGGTGCTCTCAGGTGCAGAGGCTGAGGGTTGGCACAGGTGCCCTCGGGTGCAGAGGCTGAGGGTTGGCACAGGTGTACTCGGGTGCAGAGGCTGAGGGTCGGCATAGGTGCCCTCGGGTGCAGAGGCTGAGGGTCGGCGCAGGTGTACTCGGGTGCAGAGGCTGAGGGTCGGCATAGGTGCCCTCGGGTGCAGAGGCTGAGGGTCGGCATAGGTGCCCTCGGGTGCAGAGGCTGAGGGTCGGCATAGGTGCCCTCGGGTGCAGAGGCTGAGGGTCGGCAGAGGTGCCCTTGGATGCAGAGGCTGGGGGTCGGCACAGGTGCCCTCGGGTGCAGAGGGTGAGAGTTGGCACAGGTGACCTCAGGTGCAGAGGCTGAGGGTCGGCGCAGGTTTCCTCGGGTGCAGAGGCTGAGGGTCGGCATAGGTGCCCTCGGGTGCAGAGGCTGAGGGTCGGCACAGGTGCCCTTGGGTGCAGAGGGTGAGAGTTGGCACAGGTGACCTCAGGTGCAGAGGCTGTGGGTCGCACCGGAACACCCAGGAGCGGAACAGGAGGGTTGGTGACTGGTGACAACGCAGCCGCCCTCCTTCCCTCTCCTGCACGTGTGGCGTGTGCGGGAGATTGGTATGTATATTTACATCCATGTGTACACAGGCATGAACACGCACAGGTACATAACTAAGGAAGAAACAGATCTAAAGGGGGAGATTTCGTTTTTACAGGCCATGAAGGCAACCAGGAAAATGACATGAATATGAGTGTTATGACTGTGAGCTGTCTGTTTACTAAAATCCCAGCCCATCTCTTTGTCTTCCAGTTACACGGGTGTAGGAAGCCATAAATGTTTAATGGAACTGGGGGCCAGGAAGTGGCAGTGATGTAAGTTTTATCTCTCTGTGGTCAAAATACCATCAAATGCTAGCGGGGGTGGGAGCCCCTCACGCCGTGATTTTGTATGTCTTTGCCTCATAGGTGGGATAGTTACTCTTCTTCTCCATTTTCTAAAGAATGAAACTCAAATTTCCCCTTTGAAAGTTTTTTCTTTAATGTTAAAATACACATATTTACTTCTGCACAAAATATGGGCTCAGTCCTCAATGGTGGGAATTATTTTAAGAAATCATACATGGCCTCATAGTCTTTCCAAGGGGTAGAATATTTTCTAATCCACATTTTCCTGAATAAGGGCACAGTTCGGGGTTTCTCTGGCTCATTTTTAGTTTCTCCAGGAGAGACAACAGAATTTCTCTCTGAAGACACTTTGAACAGTGCACAGTTGGGTATACGCAGAGCTTCAAGGTGCTGCAGCACCCACTCCTCCCCAACTCCTCACTGCTGGGCCAAGGTATGTTGAGCAAGTGAGAAACTTCCTCAAAGAGTGTAACAGCTCCATTCTCCCATTTCTGAAATCTTTGCTTCTTCGTTCTTTCCAAAACATTACATGCCTTTTGTGATACCAACAATTTCACTGGAAACTCCCATTTTGAAAGCATTTGGGAGTTTCTTGAGGGAACAGTAATTGGCCGTGTGATGGTTGGTTGCCGGTGTGAAGGATGGAGCTGTGGAGGTTAAGGTCAAAGCTCTTCCATCTCCAAGAACCTTATCTGAAGAGCTTCTGGGAACACTGCCACACAACAATATCTAGCACCCCAGTCATTTTCTTTTCTAAAATAACATTATTTTCTGAATTTAAAATAATTCAAGTTCATTTTAGAAAAGTTGGAAATTAGACATAAAAATGATAAAGGAGAATATCCCACTGTTAGATAATCCTGAGACAGCCACTGTTAAAGTTTTGGGCTATTTTCTTACAGATATCTATGCCTACCTGCACGTCCATACCTAAGACTATGGTACTCTGTCAAGTGTAAAACTTATGATTTATGCAGCAAAATTTGAAACACAAGGAATGTGGCATTGTGTCTTGTTTTTCCATATAATATTATACTGTGAACATTTTTGCATGTTATTAAATTTCCTTCACCAGCACAATTTTTCATGGTTACATAATATTCCTTCAGTGGTGAGTGGGAGTTGGCTTTTGGCAGCTTGGGGAAGAGAAAATGTGCATATCTTCAAAACTCTGTGTCCACCGATTCCATGGTCCTAACTGGCACCACAGACCTTGGCAATCACTACAAATCTGGGCTTTAAAAACTTTTTCGTTTTTCTTGAGCCGGGTGTCATGGCTCACGCCTGTAATCCTAGCACTTTGGGAGGCTGAGGTGGGTGGATTGCCTGAGCCCAGGAGTTCAAGACAAGCCTGGACAACATAGTGAGAGATCTCGTCTCTACTAAAAATAAAAAAAATTAGCCCGGAGTGGTAGTGCACACTGTAGTCCCAGCTACTCGGGAGGCTGAGGTGAGAGGATTGATTAAGCCCAGGAGGCTGAGGCTGCCGTGAGCCATGACCGCACCGCTGTGCCTCAGCCTGGGAGACAGATTGAGACCCTGTCTCAAAAAATTTTTTTTCCCAAAGGGACAATTAATAACCATTTATCAGCACATCACTGGTTCTGTTATAGAAATGTAGCGTAACTAATTTAAACATTTGCTTTTCTGAAATGTAGGATATTTCCAATGCTTTTCTATTCTTATAATTGTGCAGATCTTGTACATAAATCTTTATCTGCATGTCTGATGGTTTTCTTAAGATAGAATTCTGAAAGTGGAATTTTGGACTCAAAGGATATAAGCATTTGTAAGGCCATAGATACATAGTTTCAAATTGCTACCCAGAAAGGTTGAGTATCTTTGTATTTATATGAGGAGGTACAAGAGTGTCTGTAATACCAAATCCTAGTCAACACCTATTATTGTTGCTTTTAACAATCTTTGCCAATTAGGAAGGAGAAAACGACATTTCACTGTTGCTTTAATTTGTATTTTTAAGTCGTTAACAAAGGTGAACGTTTAAAAAAAGTGTACATTGGCTGGGTGCTCACTTCATAAGAGGGTTTCATGATGTTTTGTTAATTTGTCTGCTCCGCGCAGAAGGCGCTTAGGTTGTGTAGACTGCGTGTGAGTGACCTGACTCTTGGCAGATCCATTGGTGACTCTTCAAAGTCATTGAAGACTTTTCATAGAGTAAATATGGGTGTGATAAGTTCCTGTATCAATGATGAAGTCATTGATACAGGATATACATCTTTCTCAGAAGCCTTGTAATTAGAGGTGGAATACAGTTATGTGGGAACCTTCTCTATCACATGAAGAGTCATTAAAAACAAGTGAAAACAATGTCAGATTGCTAGAACCAGGGACATGTGCCTTCAGGGTCTTAGCGCAGAAAGAGAAAAACAGGAACTGGGTAAAATAGAGTTGGGATAGGTGATTTGCCCACAGCCCAGGCAGCAGCTGCTGAGACTGTGAGTGCGTGTGTGTGTATGTGTGTAAGCATGCGTGTGGATGTGTGTGCACCCATATGCATGTGTGTAGTGTGTGAATGTGTATATGTGCATATTTACATGTGTGGGTGTGTGCCTGTGTGTGCCTATGCGTGTGGATGTGCATGCACCCATGTGTGAGTGTGGAGTGTGTGGGTGCGAATGTGCCCATGTGTGTTTTCGTCACAGCGAGAAGTTTCTATCCGGCTCCCAGCTTTGAAGAGGGCAATGAGGAGATTTCCGAACTCTCCCCCATGGCCTGTCCCGCATTTTGGGGCCCCAGCAGCCCCTCGTGGCTCCCTGCTGGCCTGTGGGACGGGGGTCCCATAGCCCCCACGTGCCCTGCCCTGCCGGCTGCCTTCACTTCTGGGTTGCTGTGGCTGCCCCATCCCTGTTCCTGGGACTTCCTTTTTACCCACGATTGAAGGGGCTGTAAGTGCTCGTGGTGGCCTCACAGTTCTTTATGGGAGGCTTGCAGGAAGTCAGAAGGAACCAGGCCATTTCCGAAGCTGTCTGACCCTTCACTCATTCTCTGCATGGGGAGTGCAGAGAGGAGGCTGGCGTGGGGCGCAAGGGGGATGGCATCCCTAGAAGCACTGCCCAACCCTGAGACAACCTGTCTCTCAGAAAGGCCACCACCTCCTCCCAGGCATGGGGCCGCCTGGGCTTCTCCCTCTACCTTGCCTACGTCCAGCAGGCCACAGAGCCCTGCGGTTCCACGTCCTCAGTCAGCCGTCCTTGCCACCCCTCAGGACCTGCACCTGGGCCTCCAGCCAGCCCACCCTCCGGTCTCTTTGTCCCAGGCTGCACCATGAAAGTTCACCGCTTAGAAAGTACTCACAGCCAGCGTTCAAGATGCCTCGCCGTTGCCTTAGAAATAAAACCAGAACTGTCCTGAAGGCTGTGGGGCCCAACATCGCACTGCTCCCTCGTGCCTGGACACCCAGGGCTCCCCAGCCTCCTCCTCTCTGGTCGCAGAACGCACATGTTTCTCTGTGATGAGCGGATGCCTCGCCTGCACCCTCCCCTCCAGCCCGGACACCTCTGTGATGAGCGGAGGCCTCGCCTGCACCCTCCCCTCCACCCCGGACACCTCTGTGATGAGCGGAGGGCTCCCCTCCACTCCAGACACCTCTGTGATGAGCGGAGGCACCCCCTCCACCCCGGACACCTCTGTGATGAGCGGAGGCCTCCCCTCCACCCCGGACACATCTGTGATGAGCGGAGGCCTCCCCTCCACCCCGGACACCTCTGTGATGAGCAGAGGGCTCCCCTCCACCCCGGACACCTCTGTGATGAGCGGAGGGCTCCCCTCCACCCCGGACACCTCTGTGATGAGCGGAGGCCTCCCCTCCATCCCCGGACACATCTGTGATGAGTGGAGGCCTCCCCTCCACCCCGGACACCTCTGTGATGAGCGGAGGGCTCCCCTCCACCCCGGACACCTCTGTGATGAGCGGAGGCCTCCCCTCCACCCCGGACACATCTGTGATGAGCGGAGGCCTCCCCTCCACCCCGGACACCTCTGTGATGAGCGGAGGGCTCCCCTCCAGCCCGGACACATCTGTGATGAGCGGAGGCCTCCCCTCCACCCCGGACACATCTGTGATGAGCGGAGGGCTCCCCTCCACCCCGGACACCTCTGTGATGAGCGGAGGGCTCCCCTCCAGCCCGGACACATCTGTGATGAGCGGAGGCCTCCCCTCCACCCCGGACACATCTGTGATGAGCAGAGGCCTCCCCTCCACCCCGGACACATCTGTGATGAGCGGAGGGCTCCCCTCCATCCCGGACACCTCTGTGATGAGCAGAGGGCTCCCCTCCACCCCGGACACCTCTGTGATGACCGGAGGCACCCCCTCCACCCCGGACACCTCTGTGATGAGCGGAGGGCTCCCCTCCACCCCGGACACCTCTGTGATGAGCGGAGGCCTCCCCTCCACCCCGGACACCTCTGTGATGAGCGGAGGCACCCCCTCCACCCCGGACACCTCTGTGATGAGCGGAGGGCTCCCCTCCACCCCGGACACCTCTGTGATGAGCGGAGGCCTCCCCTCCACCCCGGACACATCTGTGATGAGCAGAGGCCTCCCCTCCACCCCGGACACATCTGTGATGAGCGGAGGGCTCCCCTCCATCCCGGACACCTCTGTGATGAGCAGAGGGCTCCCCTCCACCCCGGACACCTCTGTGATGACCGGAGGCACCCCCTCCACCCCGGACACCTCTGTGATGAGCGGAGGGCTCCCCTCCACCCCGGACACCTCTGTGATGAGCGGAGGCACCCCCTCCACCCCGGACACCTCTGTGATGAGCGGAGGGCTCCCCTCCACCCCGGACACCTCTGTGATGAGCGGAGGCCTCCCCTCCACCCCGGACACATCTGTGATGAGCAGAGGCCTCCCCTCCACCCCGGACACATCTGTGATGAGCGGAGGGCTCCCCTCCACCCCGGACACCTCTGTGATGAGCGGAGGGCTCCCCTCCAGCCCGGACACATCTGTGATGAGCGGAGGCCTCCCCTCCACCCCGGACACATCTGTGATGAGCAGAGGCCTCCCCTCCACCCCGGACACATCTGTGATGAGCGGAGGGCTCCCCTCCACCCCGGACACCTCTGTGATGAGCAGAGGGCTCCCCTCCACCCCGGACACCTCTGTGATGACCGGAGGCACCCCCTCCACCCCGGACACCTCTGTGATGAGCGGAGGGCTCCCCTCCACCCCGGACACCTCTGTGATGAGCGGAGGCACCCCCTCCACCCCGGACACCTCTGTGATGAGCGGAGGGCTCCCCTCCACCCCGGACACCTCTGTGATGAGCGGAGGCCTCCCCTCCACCCCGGACACCTCTGTGATGAGCGGAGGGCTCCCCTCCACCCCGGACACCTCTGTGATGAGCGGAGGCCTCCCCTCCACCCCGGACACCTCTGTGATGAGCGGAGGCCTCCCCTCCACCCCGGACACCTCTGTGATGAGCGGAGGCACCCCCTCCACCCCGGACACCTCTGTGATGAGCGGAGGCACCCCCTCCACCCCGGACACATCTGTGATGAGCAGAGGCCTCCCCTCCACCCCGGACACCTCTGTGATGACCGGAGGCACCCCCTCCACCCCGGACACCTCTGTGATGAGCGGAGGGCTCCCCTCCACCCCGGACACCTCTGTGATGAGCGGAGGGCTCCCCTCCACCCCGGACACCTCTGTGATGAGCGGAGGGCTCCCCTCCACCCCGGACACCTCTGTGATGAGCGGAGGCCTCCCCTCCACCCCGGACACATCTGTGATGAGCAGAGGCCTCCCCTCCACCCCGGACACATCTGTGATGAGCGGAGGCCTCCCCTCCACCCCGGACACCTCTGTGATGAGCGGAGGCCTCCCCTCCACCCCGGACACATCTGTGATGAGCGGAGGCCTCCCCTCCACCCCGGACACCTCTGTGATGAGCGGAGGCACCCCCTCCACCCCGGACACCTCTGTGATGAGCGGAGGCACCCGCTCCACCCCGGACACCTCTGTGATGAGCGGAGGCACCCCCTCCATCCGCAATACCTCGGATACGCCTCCCGAACCCTCCGTGTACCCACAGGACTCGCTGACGGACGGAGTCGCCGGTCCTCGCCTCTCGCGGCACGGTCACCCCTACGCTCGCAGTGCCTGGCCCGGTGTGGGCACTTCACAGATCTGCAGAGAGTGTGATTCCAAGCGCAGCTTTTCCCAACCATGACATTTAAATGCTGTTACGGGATTAAAACAGCCACGTGGAGTCCAGCGGAGAGCAGCAGCGCCGAAGCCGGAGGAGCTGCCGTCCTGTTCCACGGCCCGCGCTTTGAACTGGATCGGATCCTTCAGGAGCGGCTCCGCCTCACCCAGAGGACAGCGGGAAAGTGAGACACTTCGTCCCGAGCCTGGCAGCACAGGTCTGCCGTCGGAGAAAACCCCGCCTGAGAGTCCAGCCCACGTTTGTGGAGAACGTGGATCTTCAGCTTCCCCCGAGCACCTGGCACTGGGCGAAGCCGCATCTGAATGAAAAGAGGAAACTGGAGCTGAGGATCCCTGAGCTTCCCCGACGGCACCAGCCCTTTCCCTGCAGGTCCAGAGCACTTCTGATGGAAGCCTGGGTCCGAGTGGGACCCCCTGCCCGGCACTGAGGGCACCTGGGCCTGTCGCAGTCAGGGTGCAGCTGCGCTGGCTGGCATCCGTGATTTTGGTGAGAAAGGAGCTAAACAGGTGACTCGTTCTTCACCTCACCGCATGAGACACATCCAGCCACGGGAACGCCTCGGAATGTGCTGAGGCACCACCTGCAGTTTCCATTTCCAGGGAAATCCGAGATGCCGAGTGGGCACCTGCTGGATGCCGCATGAAAGGCCGGGGAGATGTGTGGGGCTTTCACCGTCGATCGAACCACACTCCCGACGTGGACGCCAGGTTTTGTGAGGCTGGGTTTTCCGTGGTTGCTGTGATAAGGATCAGGTGCTGAGTAAGAACCAGTGGAGAACAGGCAGTGAGGGCACCCTGAGACCCGAGGCTCGAGAACTCTGCCAGGTGTTAACAGTGGCACACAGCCCAGGATCCAGTGATTGTGGCTAAGGCACACACAGATGACACAACTATTTTTCTTTACAGTTATGTAGCTTTTTTTTTTTTTTTTTAATGTGGCCACTAAGTTGTTAAGACATAAATAAATACTTCCTGAGCTCTTTGGAGCTGTCTTAATAAATGAATTGATTCGGCGTTTCTCAGCACCTGGGGTGCCATGAACAAACCTCTGAGCACCGAGGTGTCTGTCTGGGCCCCTCTGCTGGAGTGCTGGCCTGGGTGGGCAGACAGATCTGCCTCGTGCTGGAGGCAGTTGCGGGCTCCGTCACTCTGAGAAGTTGGCTGTGAAAGCTGGTCCAAGAGCTGCTGGCTGCCGGGGAGCTGCGAGGAGGGCCCAGGAGATACTGTTTCAGCCTCTGCTCTCTGGGCCTCTCCTTCACTGACACGGATCACCTGTAGGAAGATGTGGCCACTGGAAGGTCTGGCGTGGCCAGGGCCACCCGACACCGTGCCTGACCTCGGACGCTTGCCACGTGGCCAGCTCCTCCATCTGATCCTGCCGCGGTCTGGTTGCCTGGCGGCCTTCCCTCCAGTACTCAGGCTGATTGGCAGCGCTGGTCATGCCCTGCTCTCTGGGTCTGACGTCCAACACTGAGGTCGCAGACACATACGAGGCGCTGGAGAGGAGCTGGATAGGCAGGAGCGTTTTCCGAGAGGCATGTCACCTCCCTGCAGGCGCCTCTTGGTGTATCCTTGGCCATTGCAGGAGTGGCGCTGGGAAGGAGACCTGGAAGGGGGCATCTCAGGTCCGGGGCTCAGAAGCCACTGCACCCTCGGAAGCCACTGCACCCTCTGACCCCAGCCTCCTCCAAGGTCACCATGAGCCATCTGGGGGTGCATCCATCACACTCACCAAACACTTTGCTTCCAGCTTTAAAATGGGTGACTTGCTTCTTAAAAATAAAAACGCCAACCCATGAAGACATCCTATGCACTTTGTCAGGGGTACGTCTTCGGCTGAGGATTAGCCCAAGAGGGACAGAGGCCTTCTGGGGTCCACTGCAGGGGGTGGGGGGACATGCACTTCCTTCTCCCCAGACATTTGCTCTGGGTCATGGAGCTTCCGTAAGGGTGGTGGGGATATCTGGCTACTGAAATGCTTGGGAATGGGATTTTAGTAAACTTTGAGAAGATACAAATAGGAATATGTTCAATTAAGTACAATCGGCCATTGAACAACATAGGGGTTGGGAGCACCGACCCCCACGCAGCTGAAAGTTCAAGTGTAACGTTTAACCCCCTCCACGATGAGCTACAAATAGCCTGCCCTGGACCAGAAGCCTTGCTGAGAACATGAAGAGCCAACGTTTTGTACACTCATGGGTTTGTACAAAACCCACGTTTTGTACGCTCTGTGTTATATACTGGATTCTTACAATAAAGTAAGCTAGAGAAAAAAATGTTATTAAGAAAGTCATGAGGAAGAAAAAACTCATCTACTGTTCATTAAGTGGAAGTGGCTGATCCTAAAGGTCTCCAACCTCGTCGTCTTCAAGTTGAGTAGGCTGGGGAGGAGAGAGGGTTGGTCACTGTCTCAGGGGTGGCAGACATGGAAGAAAATCTCCGTGTAAATGGACTTGTGCAGTTCAGACTCGAGTCGTTCAAGGGTCAACTGTAATTCCATCATCAGTAATTTTATTAAAATGGTGAAAATAGTCCAAATTCTTCCAACAAGACAGTTTAATGTTGTAATTAAAAATCCAGGCTGAGCCGGGTGTGATGGCTCACAACTAATCCCAGCACTTTGGGAGGCTGACGCAGGTGCATCACTTGAGGTCAGGAGTTCGAGACCAGCCTGGTCAACATGGTGAAACACTATCTCTACTAAAAATACAAAAATTAGCAGGGCGTGGTGGTGCATGCCTGTAATTTTAAATATCGGTGGGATCAGAGTCAAAGATATGTACAGGCCGTTTAAGAGAATGACCGACTTCTGGCCACCCGGTGCCTGCCTGCTGCGGTGGCGCTGTGCCGGGCCCAGGGGTCCCAGGGACTCCCGCCGTGCTGTCAGCCTTGGAATCTCAGTGGGGACCTGTTGTGTGGAAACTTCCGGACAACAGTCTTTCCCATGGAGAACCTACGTCTTCACAATGTTACCACTTCCCGTACCCCGCTGCTGGACTTCCCACCTCCGTCAGCCTTTCAGGTGAGAACGGAAACGAGGGAGTGGGAGAGAGTCATTTGGATTAAATGCATATTTCATAGCAGAGACAAAAATTACCCCGAAACCATTAAATTTTGGGTTGACACTGGTTGGAAGAACTGATATAGTTAAATTAAAAAAAATAAAATTATAGCATAAACTTTATTTCTATTTTAAAATATGCCAAATTGTATAATTTTGCTCAGAGATAACCAGAGCTAGAAAGTATCCATCCTTTGTTGCTCACAGTAACTGATTCCTTGGAAGCAAAGCCACTGCAGATGCCCACGCCCCCGAGACTGGGTCCAGGGGCCTGACACTCCCCTCGGGTAACAGCTGCACCCAGGTGCTGGGCAAGGAGGGGGCCGAAGGGCACGCACAGTCTCCTACAGCCCATCCTCCGGCTTCATGGAGGGCTCGGTGAACTCGGTGCATCTCTGTCAAAGCAAAGTGGGGCTCTCCTCGTGGTGCTGTGTCTAGGGTGGGGGTTGAGGAAAAGAAATTCTGGGAGGCCAGAGGTGAGAGCCCTGGGTGCCGCCTTCTCTGAGTGGCCACTGCAGACGGGGATGGGTGCCGCCTTCTCTGAGTGGCCACTGCAGACGGGGGTCTCCCCACCTGCTGGGGAGCAGCTCCAGCCGCCGTCCCCTGACCTGTTCTGTGCACCAGCTCCAATCTCCCAGCCTCGCCCGTGAAGATGGAAAGACCAACTCTGCAACCTATGTAGACCAGTTTAAAGGTTTTAAAAAGGTGATGACAGGGTTTCCAAGAAGTCTATTGGGTGTGTGGACGTGGAGGAAGACAGGGGAAAGGCTGAGGCCCTGAGTTTTCATCCAGAAGTGTCTCCTGAGAGCACCGCGTGCCACATGGAGCCAAATCCCAAGTCCTTGGTCATTCCAGGCTGACAAGGATCCTTCATCCAAATGCCGTGATCTGCTTATGGAGCCAATCACGCCTCTCCAGAAATGCCCCACGCACAGGCACACCACGAGCCTTTGCAACCTTTTCTCTCTCTCGGTATTTTTGACTGCTCTAAGAACAAAATCCCCATTTCTCCAGAACCACCCCGCACTCTGTCACCGCCAGTTCCAGAAGGACAGCCCCTCCCTGCAGCAAATGTCGCCAGCCCTTTGCTAAAACGGCGTTGCTCGCCAGGTCATCTGTTTACCTGTGTTCCCCATGCTGGAAACACAACCTGGCTATTGTGCTGATTGGCAGAGTCCAGTGTCCTCTCACCAACAGGCTGGGGTTTCCGTCCATTCAATTCAAATGACAGTGCCGCGGTGGGTCTTGAGGCGTTTCATAGAGGATTTTGCCACGCAGATATGCTTCATATTCATGAATAAACTCTGGAAGCAACAAAAGGGGTGGAGAAATGAGAATAAAATAAAAAGGAATCTTAGCATCATTGTGAAAAGTTTATGGTGGGTGGCTGGCATGGGAGTCTATAAACCAGAACTGGCTCCAACGAGCCCAACAAGAAGAGCGAGCACTTTCCTTCCTGCTGCTTATGAATTATTGTCGCTGAGCGCTCCAATGTTTACTTCTTAGCATTGACCCTTTTGCAAAGCTGTGATCCAAAGCTGCACTGCTATTAATTGGAAATGCCCCTGCCAGGCCTGGAGAAACGACTCTTCAGGAACAGAAGGAGGCGGCTCCCCAAAGGCCAGTTAGCCCTGCGATCTACCGAAGGGCGTCTGCACTGGCCTAGATTTTATTCAGAATTCACAGCCAGGGGACAGGAGGAAAAAAGAACAGGTTTCTTTCAGGTTGCTCTGTGCACTGGCATACATATAATTTAAATGTTTACCCACTGGGAGAGGCTGTAGTGCTCAGGCCCACCGCTGCCAACGGGTACTAATCCCGGGGCGTGAGCCTCTTGCTGGCAGAGGCCTGTTTTATGCCGATTGAATAACACATACCACTTTTCTTGAGAAACCCCCACTATGATTTCAAAACACATCAGTTTCAATTAAACGCGAAGGAAAAAAATGTGCTCACTAATTCTGGGCTGCAGTTACTTATTGTGGAGCTGGCTGCTTTGAATTTGAAAAGAGTTTGATGGAGACTTAACCAAATGACATATAATCATGGAATATTTTTTTATTATACCTGGAGTGATAAAATTGCCAAATGGTGTACTGTGTGACTTTTAAAATAAATTACACCAAAACCTGTGTGCTGGAGTAAATCTAAGACGCAGCACTGCTGAGTACCACACTAGCCGAATGGTGTCCGAGAGGCTCAGCAACTGTTTTCCTGTCTGTGTGTGGCTTGATCTGTGGACCTTCCTGTGCACTTACCGTGGACCTGGGGGACTCCCCAGCCATGGCCCTTCTCTGCCCCTCTCCTCTGAAGAGGTGGGCTCAGGACAGGTGGTGTGGCTGGCTGCATCACGGGGGTGTGGGTGACCAGCTGGAGACAGATGAGCTCAGGGCCCAGGAGCCCAGTCTCCTTCCTCTTCCATATTTTTCCACCACAAGACTGTGGTGTGGAAGGGCCTGGTGCCCTTGTGATTGATGCTCTGCAAGTGTGCCAGCCTGGGAGAGATGCAGTGCTGCATCTCCTGGAGCACACATTTACTTGCTCAAGGTCAATGTCGTCCATTTCTGCAGAAGCACTTTGTCGTTATGCCCAGGGTTGATCATTTCTAATACTGCGCTTATTTTTAAAATTCCTTAGAAGAGTGAAAGTCCACGTAGACCTTGTTAACTTTAGTTGGTAACGACTAATCAGGAAGACGCATTTGTATTAGCATTGTGTTTACTGTTACAAAAAAGGCAAGAACTTAGGTGCCAAAATGGTACTTGTCATTTGGATATGACTTCTACATATGTATATTCTTATCTGTAAAAATTACTCATATATATATATATATGCACACATACATCTATTTAAACATATATCTATCGCCTAGGAGGTAAAAATTTCCAAGTCAGTTTCACTCACCACTTAAAGTTGTCCTCATAGTTGGGTATGTATGGGTTTTTATCACAGAGAAATGAAGAAAAGGAATATTTTATAAGATACCTTTCTTTCTTCCCCTTCGTCTCCCCTCCCCTCCCCTCCCTTCCCTTCCCTTTTCTTCCCTTCCATTCCCTTCCCTTCTTTCTTTCTTTCCTTCTTTTTCTTTCTTTCTTTCTCTGTCCCCCTCCGTCACCCAGGCTGCACTGCAGTGGCGCGATCTCTGCTCACTGCACCCTCTGCCTCCCGGGTTCAAGTGATTCTCGTGCCTCAGTCTCCTCAGTAGCTGGTATTACAGGTGCCCACAACCACGCCCAGCTGATTTTTGTATTTTTAGTAGAGATGGAGTTTCACCATGTTGGCAAGGCTGGTCTCGAACTCCTGACCTCAGGTGATCCACCCCCATCAGCCTCCCAAAGTGCTGGGATTACAGGTGTGAGCCACTGTGCCCGGCCAGATACTTTTCAAGGTGGGTCAGACTGGTTTGCTGCAGGGTAACCGTCTTCAACATTAAAAAATACAAGAAGAGTGGAATTGGCCTAGGCTAGAAATCCCAGCTTGCTGGGGAGTTATCACACCTCCAGTCTCCCTATACAAACATCTCCCAATCACCCCAGGGCCTTGCGGCTGCTGGTTTAGGGGCACTCATGCAGCTGTCCTCGCCGTCCCCACCCTCCTGCGAGCCTCCTGCACAGGCTCAGGTGCATCATGGATGGGTCTGGGGCTGCCTCTCTCGCACTTGGAGACTGCAGATTCCCGAGATGCTGCCTCAGACGCAGGGGCAAATGCGGAGGAGGTCCTCGGCTGTGCACCGGGGGAAGGACTGACGGTGTCGTCTTTTCTCCTGCAGTGACCGTCTCTGTCCTGGGTTAGCCTCCACGTTCCGGGGCTCCGGGAAGGCCGAGGTGCCTCTTAGGGGCTGTTCCACACCAACGCCCACTCTGAGCCTCGGGAGAGAGCGGGTGCCAGGGAACCTGGAAACATCGGTGGGGTTAAGAGCTGGGCTCAGTCTGCAGGCGTCCCAGGTTGAGGCTAACCTGAGGTCCCCAGAAACCTGAGAGGTGGCCCTGCCTCCCCGAGATGTGTTCTCTATAAAATTATCCCCGAGGAAGAAGCCTGAAAGGAGAGAAACAATGCGGAAACAACCCTGGAGGACTCCCTGGGGCCGAGGGCCCTGTTGGAGGCGCCGCGCCTGCCCCTTGGGGCCCACATTCATGTTTATGGTGGAAAAGGTCTTCAAATGATCAGTTGAATGTTCAGGAACAGAATGCCTGTTTTTTCTTAGACAATTTGCTGGATGTAAATACTTCCTATGCCGAGAATATTTTCAGTTTTGTTCCAGATAGCTGCTTGCACAGAGGCCATGTCCAATCTTATCTACACATCAACTGGAGGTTACTTTGTGTTTGTGGAAGGACTCACTGCAATGTTTCATAAAACGTGGGATGAAAGAGCTGCCACTCCCTGACTCCCTAACCCTGAAGGGAGATGATCCTTATCTCGGAATTCACTTACACTCTTAATTTCAGATGTGGTGGTCTGCACTCGGCAGGACGTGGGGGGTGGCGGGTGGGTGTCGTGTGACCAGGTGGGGTACAAGGAAGAGACTCCCTGTGTCCCCCACAGCCAGGCGGCTTTGGAGGGCTCCTGTTCCTCCTTCCCCTTCAGACTCAGCACCCCTGAGGTTTGGTGTTGCCCTCGGCGGGGTGTGTGCCTGTGTGTGTGAAGGTGCTGGTTTAACATTAGATGGATACAGAGGCTGTTCTCTAGCCCATGCAGGTGAGGGCCCTGGGGGCTGGGGCTGGGCACTGGGTGGTGAACTCTGTGGTCCTGCTGGCCTGGCACACCCTCAGCCACCTGTGAAAGCCTGTCCGTCTCTCCAGCCCTGCCCCTCACTCCCCTAGCTGCTGCTTCCCGCCCATTCACTAAGATCTGAGGAACATGACCACGGAGTTAGGAGGGCCTCCTGCCTGCCCAGGGGTTCCCTGGGAAAAGCCTGACCCTCTGCAGCGACAGGGAGTGGGGCTTCCCCAGAAAGAAGGTAAATTTGGAGCTGGGTACAAGGGCCAGCGCTGGGCCTCAGGAGCAAGGCAGGAGCTGGGGTTGCTGACAGGGGCCCACGAGGCTGTGGGGAAAGCCCAGGCTCCTGTGTGGCAAGTTCTCTCGTTTTCTTCCCTCCTCAGGTAAATCCTGCACAGTGTCCCAGGGCACTGTCAGGAGGGGCACGGGCCGGGCCATCAAAAGGGAGGGGTCTGTGCATGGGGCTCCTCACTGCCAGGGAAGGTGGTCCCGGAGTTCTGAGCTGGGAACTTTATGGGGTAGATGAGAAGGGCCCCTTTAGGAGGGTTTGAGCCCCTGCAGCAGGGCTGTGGGAGCTGAGTGTGCAGGGGAGGGTCCTGATGGCCTCAGTGTGCTGCACCCTCCCCATGCAGCAACCCTGAGGCAAATGCACATGTGATTTCCAGTGCAATGGGTCATTTTTAACAGTAGGCCAAGGAGTAACCCCAACAGTGGCTCCTGGTGGAGGGTGTGTGTTTCGGTGCATTTGCAGACCACGTGACCGTCCGCTCCCACTGCGGATGCTGCAGACAGCCCATGGACCTACAGGGATGCCTGCCTGCCACTGCAGCTCTTCTTGAGATGGCCCAGAGGTGGGGGATGGGGACACAGCAGTGGCCCTGAAGTTTAGGCAGTGAGCTTCATAGCCATCAACCGCCCTGCCTCCCAGGCTCCTCTGGCTCTGGGCGGCTGCCCAGGAGGTCATCGCCAAGCCTCGCATTCGGATGGGGTGAGCATCCTCCCAAGGCGCCTCAGATTCCTTTTGTTGCAACGCGTGGACCCCTGACATCAGGCGAGGGGGCCAGCCTGCCCTCAGGGCACTCCACCCGCCCACCTGCAGAGCTCCTTCTGCTGCAAAGCGTGGACCCCTGACACCGGGCACGTGGGCCACCCTGTCCTCAGGGCACACCACCGGCCCGGCCTGCAGAGCTGCCTCCCGCAGCTGCCCCATGGCAGGCAGTGCTGCACTCACACCCATCCTGGCCCCCTACAGTTGTAAAATAGCCCCCAGCCCACCTCTCTTTGCAGAGTGAGGACCAGCACAGAGTTCTGCCACCTCACCCTGTATTAACTGTCATGTGCCATGGGGTTAGTGGACACCGGACAATGTGGCCTCACATCAGTAGCCTCCAGAATTTGCCCTGAAGCTACCTGACAGGAGGGTCCCCCCGGGTAGGAGGTGCAGTGAGCACCAGAGAGCAGCTGCTTATCGAACATTCTAATGATTTCAGCTGCCAGTGGGTCCCCAGGCCCCTGAATTCTGCAGACGCTTCTTTCAGGAAATAGCGATAGATAAATCATGCTTTCCCCTACGCTCAACTCATCTTCAGAGCTTTTCTGCCTCCCCATGATACAAAATGATGCAGCTGCATTTCGTGAAATGACGCCCTTCCTATTCCCTGCAGCTCTGTATTCCCTATTCCCTGCAGCTTCCTATTCCCTGCAGCTTCCTATTCCCTGCAGCTCCCATGAAGAATTCTCTTTGGACCCGAGCTGTCCACCCTCAGGTCAGTGGAGTGTGAACCTCCAGGGACTAACACATCATCACTTCAGGGCACTGGCTGGGAGCATGCTCCCTTACGTTTTAAAACAAGGTTTCACACTGCCTAGAAGCCTGCTGGCATAAAGGCAGGTCTGTGCGCATGTGCTCCCTGTGTAGGAAGCTATACCTGGATCTGCTTCAGGTGACGCACACTCTTTAGGAACAACAGCAGTGACACAGCGCTGGCAACGAAGGGCCGGCAGCCTCAGGACGCAGCCAGGCCCTCTTCCTCGGGGCCGAGAGCCGCAACCCTGTCAGGGGCTAAGGTCATTGCTCAGACTGCAGAAAGACACCCGGTTATGGGAATTGGTGAAGTAGAATATGCTTCCCACCTTGCCGTGCACTCTGCCTGGGCAGGCGTGGGGACCGCTCACGGCACTGAGCCCCCCAGCCTGTGCATGGGGCCTGCACTCCTGTCTCGTCTCTTTCCTGCTGTCCTAGTAGAGGACATAAGACACCCATAGCCGAGCTGCTTCCTTCAACGCACGGTGAAGGGATTCGGCCTGCCCAGCCCTGTCTGAGTTCAGGTCACTCTAAACAAGAGGGTCAGGAGGCTCTGAGCACCTGTGAGTGCTGCCGGCAGCTGCCTCGAAAGCCTCGGCCCCTGCCTTTCCCTGGGAGGCCGGGAGCCTGCAGGTGTCAGCAGTACTGGGGGGGGACCCTGGAGCCCCAGAATATTGATGAGGGTGGCACGAATGTCACAGAGGCATTTTCTTATCATCTTTACTGGAAAACCGCTCTTGGGCTACAGCCGTTAGCGCAGGTTGTGGGTCACAGTCTGAGGCCGAGGTCCAGCCCACTCTCTCTGGATTAAGTCCAGATAATTTTATTGAAAAAATTCTGCCCATTTCCTTAGTTACCTGGATGTCCGCCTCTGTCCTATGGTGCAGCGACACCCTCGGAGGGATGGAGACCAGACAATCAGCCGAGACGCACAGCACAGCCGCTGCCTCCCCCGGGACCACCAGGGAATTCCGAGCCTCAGGGATACTTGGAAAGGTGATGGAATGATAGAATGACAGCAAGCGTGATCTCTGTTCTCTCACCCCAAGGAGCAGTAACGTGCCTCCCTCCCAGGCTGCCTTCATAGGATGAAGCCTCCTGACCCCACTGAGCTGGGCAGGCTGGCCCTGGGAGCGTGGATTTGAACCCCCAGTTGGTCGTCAAAGGGGAGGGACTCTGTTTCTGTCCCTGATTTGTTTTCGGGGCCTTCCAAAAGCCGGGCGTATGCCGGGTCTGTGTTCAGGCTATCTGCTGGAATAAGAGGCTGACTCACACAGGTTACTTACTTGGAGCTGCCCCAGGTGTTACAGAGACGGATGCAGTGTGTCCCGGGGTATTTGTTAGAGAAGGCAGCCACCAGGTTGAGGACAATGGCCGGGTGCAACCGCCTGAGGAGAGAAGGTGAAGGCTGCCCCTGGAGGGCTATTTGGTGTTTCCAAATTTGGTTCAGCATGGAATAGAAAACCTGATGCTTGTCTACCAGTTTCCCGCTTTTAAAAATTTTACAAAGTTAAAAAAAAAACATTTAACTAAGTAAAAATTTCTCTGGACTCTTCTCGGGCCAGGGAGGAGCTGGTGGCCCTGTAGCATCTGGGAGCTGCAGTTCCGGGGACCCGTGATGCAGACCAGCTCCACTGACCGCAGGCTCTCCTGTATGTCCATGGCTGGGGCTGCCTTTTATTTTCATGGAAATGCACCGACAGTTTGGAGTGGAAGACTCCAGCCTTTTGAGGCAGCCTGGAAAGGCACTCTGCTACTTTGCACAGCCGTAATTACAGCTGCTCACCGGGGCACGCAAGCTGCCTGTTAGGGAAGGCCACCACCTAATTCCCGCCTCGGAGGCCTGAAGAGCGGTCTCCGTGCATTCTCCAATGCAGAGAATTTTTTTCTCCCCTGGCCCCCTCTTCCAACAAAATAATCCTTTTTCTAAAAGCCAAATCCCCAATAGGTAAATAGCAATTACAATTACAATTGCATACAAGTGATAAATCCTGAATTTCCTCTCAAAGCAAGAAGCAAAGGAAACTTGCCTTTTTCAAACACAATGATGATCACCGTCCCTGGGGCTGTCTTATGTTTTTAAAAAGTGATATTTGACATCGCTGGGAGCAATTTGTGCTTTAAAAGCACTGAGCAGCAAAGTGGCCCACCGCGGGGCACGACATTCCCAGGGCTGAGGCCCGAGCCCAGAGCCAGCCCATCTCCGTTGAAAATACCTTTGCTTCCCTCAGTGTTCGAACATGGCTTATTCACAAAGCTCTGTTTACTCAGATGGGAGAGAGTGACTGACCAGATGTTCTGGTTTTTCAAATATCGGTTGGTGTCCCTGTGATTTCCCTGGGAGACTGGATTGTCCCGATCTCCCTGCTGAGAGCCAGGTGGTATAAATGTTGTGGGTGAGGTAAAGACTCTCCAGCCACCAGGGCACCAGGGCAGATGGAGGAGGAATCCCCCCGAGCCCAGCTCCTTCCGGCTGCCACGGATTGACAGGGGGGTGGTGCAGGCGGCATTTCTGATGCCCTTTGCTGTAAACGAAGCTACTCGCCTGTGCTGCTGAGGACACCCAGAGACAAGAAAGTCACAAGCAGGGGATGTGTGTCTTCCAGGGGCACCTGGATGTGGGTGGGGGGACTGGATGGACAGTCCCTGGGGCCCTGCCCTGCGGGCACAGCCCTGGTCCCTCCGTGCCAGGTGGCCTTCACACCTGGTGAGACGAAACTGCCTGTGTGACTTAAAGGCCAGATGTGGCTAACGAGCCCCTTGACTGTTTAACTGTAAACGCCCCTCGTCAGAGTAAACAAATATCTGTTTAATGTGGGATGAAGGCTCTGGGTCACGCGACTTCAGGTGAAGCCGGAATCAACAGCCCCATCCATCAGGCGGCCCTGCCCCCACCTGTCGGGTTCCGGCCGTGGCACAGGCCGCCCGTTTGTTTACCTGCAGAGCTGTTACAATATTTTGCTTTCAGAGGAGATCCGGAGGCCCCTGCCACACCTCTGACATTTCCCCACAGCAAAGCCCCTCGGCTCCGGTGCTGGGCGCATTGTTCTGCTCCACAGCCTAGGCCAGAAGATGAGTGGAGAAGCGCAGGATCCAAGCAGAAATTATTATTGATTTAATCACATAATCAGCAGCAAACACTTCAGGCTAAGATAGCAAATCCATAACAGCCTTCCCACACAACCACCTGACAAATTTACCAGCAAACCATGGCACACACTTAGCAAACACGCGGGGCAGGGGTCACCTTCACTCAGAGGCCAGATATTGACATTCCTAAAGCTGAAATATGTTTTGAGTTAAGTGTTATCAATCAGTGATAAGAGTTGCACGTCTGTTAAACATAACTGCATTGGCAGGAGGATTATAGAATGCTTTCTTGCCATAATCTAGAAGCATCTTTCAGACAAAACTCGGCTCGAAATCAATTGTGTGCCAGGAGCTGCCTGCCGTGGCCATTCAGTGTCGTACAAAAGGGCAGAGCTTCTCCCTGTGATCCTTCCCCAGAACCGGTTTATCTAATGAGACCAGACCTTTAATTTCTTTTCACATCAAATGTGGAATCAATGGTCTGGATTCAGGAATTTCTGTAAACAGCCATGAAGCCATGTCCTTGGAGGGAAGCGCGTGCAGCCATCCCGACCCCTGGCACAGCCATGCCCACGTATCCTCTTCACCTCCAGGTAACGGCTTCGGCAGACCCTCTGGCTCCTGGCGAATCTTGGCAGAGCAGCCCATGATGGGCACAGCCTCACCTGCAGAGAGGCCCAGGATGCGGCCTCACTCTGTATGGAAGCTGGCACACGTCAGTCATGTTGGGGTTCAGTCTCCTCGAGTTCAGAACAAAGAAACCTCGTTAATAATCTTCAAAGGTGAACCACCTCAGGACAGCTGTGAATTCCAGGCAGTGTTGAGGGAAGCTGTAAGGAGAGGTCCGGGGAGCCTCAGCATGGTGGGGGCCCAGTGCAGCCCTCCTCGGACCCATGTCCACAGGGAGAGGGTTGGACTCAAAAGCCGGCCCCGGCCATGACGCTGCCACCCTCAGGGCACTGCTGCTTGCCCGGAGCCCCTCAGAGCCAAGCCGGGGAGAGAATCCTGAGCTCCTGCAGGTTGTCGCATCCCCGGAGGCACCTCCTAGCGTGGGTGAGGTGGCCACAGGCAGATCCCCAGGCCCTGGACATCAGCCGCTACCTGGGCCTGCATTTAGGGCTCAGGTGAAGCACAGGGGTGGAGACATCTGCCTGGCTTTTTCAGCGTCAGTGTTAGAGCAGAAACGCGTGGATTGCCAGCCTCACAGGCAGGCGGGAGCCAGGCACGGGGTGTGAAGGGAGTGTGCACTCTTGGGGACCCTCCCTGTCCCTGCACCTAGGCGATTGCAGCTGTCCATCCCCCATCCCACGGGTGCATGCCGACGGGTCACCGCTGACCCTCAGGGTGAGCTGGGCTCTGCTCTCCAGGTGGAGATATGGGGGCCTCTGACCCTCAGGGTGAGCCGGACCCTGCTCTCCAGGTGGAGATATGGGGGCTGCTGACCCTCAGGGTGAGCCGGGCCCTGCTCTTCAGGTGGAGATATGGGGGCTCCAGGGTTTCAGGAACTTGCTCAACGTCATCTACAGAGAATGCCTGGAGGCAGCGGGATCAAGGGCCATAGGTTAGAGGTCACAGGGCGCAGGTCACAGGCGCCTAGGTGTCAGGCTCACAGGTTCCTGGCTTCTACCAAATTCTCTCCATGGCTTGCTTTCTAGTGCCCCTTTGTCCGCTGAAGATGGAGAGGTGCAGGTGTCACATCGTGGGGCACAATGCGGAACATGAAGGCAGAATTCGCTGTGCTCTGGGATGTCTGTGTCTCACCGGCTGCCAGCTGGGCTGGGCCCCAGCTCCCTAATCCGACGTCAGGATTTTTCCCATAGTGAGGGTTACTTTATAGACACTGCCCTCCTCCTTCCTTCACGGCCCCACGAGGACGCGATCCCTGTGGGCCCAGAGGAAAGCACTCCTGTCGGCCCCTCAGAGCTGCCTTGAGGATGCGGAGGCCACACCCTGGGAAGGTAGGGATGGAGGAAATCAGAGTGGGGAGGACGCTGAGGGGCACCGACAACAAGGGGGAAGCAAGATGGGAGGAGAGAAGAGGAAACCCTGGATCCTCCACACCAGCCCCGGTTAGGAGCAAAGGTGGATTCAGGGACCTGGCACAGCCCTTCCCTCTTCCCGGGGAGATGGGAGCGCTGGAGTCTTTAGGGACAGCTCCAGCCTGGGTCAGATATCCCGGGCCTTCTGATTTCCAGGTGACCCAGTTCGCTTCTCCCCTTTTCTGTCCATGATCAAACGACTTTGGCAAAACAGGCCTAGGACCCCCACCTTTCCCTGGAGAAAACACTGAGGCCGCCCAGGTGAGTGGCGGTGCGCGCCAGGCTGGCCCTCTTGCCCCGTGCACTGCACCTGGGCATCACTCTTGTGTCTCTCTGAAGCCCATGGCCATGCTGTTTAAACTGTCTGCACACAAACAATGACATTATCTCGAAAGTTTGAAAGAAAATGCAGAAAACCACAAAGGCCAGTCTAACAAATACTAAAAACTCCTTGGCCTCAGAAAAAAGATGGTGACACTATTTGCCTTGAATCGTGATTTTAGGGGAATACTCTGTCTGTTCTTCCACCGGAACAGATGACTTCTCTAAGATGAGAAAGGAGGAGAACTCCGTGTATCTTGCACTCAGAGCTGCCATCTACACAGAGAGAAAACGAGGCAGGCATGCGAGGCTCTTATTTGCAGATGAGCGCTTATCTGCCAATGTCTGCCACATGGCCAGGCCGGTCCCACCCAGGTATTCAGCACCATTTAGGGGCTTTCGAGCCTAGACACAACATCTAGCTGGGAGCTGGCGATGTACCTGAGATGGCCTCTGCCATGGTGCCCACGCTCCTCGCCTCGGGACCCCTTCCCATTGCTGGCTTCAGGGTCATTTTTGACCTCCTGGCTTGTCAGGGGCTAATGCCGTGTGCAGACACCCCCACAACCGCGATGGCTTTCCAGCCCACACTGCTTTTCTCACTCAATCCCTGACCTGAGGAGGGGTCTTTGGCATCTGTTTTGCCTGGCGACTCGGGAGTCCTAAGCGATCCTTCCTAGCCGTGGGGTTAATCCTGCTTGGCTCCCACGACCCTCCCAACAGAAACTTCTGGAGACCCACCTTGTCTGTCTTTGGTGGACACCCATTCCCCAGAGCCAGAATTGAAGAGCCTGCTGGCCTCATCCTGACCCGTGCTCTGTCCTTGGGGAAATCAGCACCATTTCCTGACCCCACTCCTGTTGCTGTGTTTCGTTCGTCCTGCTCACATGGTCCACGTGTGTCAAACAGAACTCAGAGCAGCAATGGCTTTTCATAGTTCAAAGTCTGGGAGTGCCTCAGTCAGACCAGGCTTCCTGTTCATCCAGCTTCAAAGACACCAAAGCACTTTCCCAAACGTCACGGCTTTAAAAACTGTTTCTCAACTGAAACATTTCAGTAATGCAAATATTTTAAAGCTGCCAAGTGCAACTTTTTCTGCATTTGGGCGCTATGGCCTCCCTCCTCCATCACAGCCAGGCTCCCTCCTCTGCCTCCTGAGTGGTGGCACCTGCCTCCTGAGTGGTGGCCACATTCACCTCTGGCCTCTGGTCAAGGGTCAAGTGCCCGGGCTGCATATCCAGTCAGAAGGCGCTGCCCAGACCGGGCCACTGGTCAAAGACAGAGTGTGAAGGGTCAGCAGGGAGGGCTCTAAAGCCACACGGGAGACACCAAAGAGCCTGAGAGGAACACGTGGGGCTTCGTTCCACCATGGAGCAGGGAGAGGGAGAGTGGCTCCCGGCGCTGCGTACCAGAGCATCTCTCTGGGGTGTGGACAGCTGCAGAAGCATCCAGGAGGGTTTTTATTACTTGGAATTCATTTCAGCAAATAGATTTACTTCTGTGTGTCATCTTCCCCTATCAAATGGAAATAAGAAGTTGAGTTTCTAAACAATTTTGCTTCACTGTGTGGGGTGGAAAGGGGGTAATTTCTTTCCTCCCCATCCTAAGGGTCACGACCAACAGCAAAATAACAAAGACAGGTTAACAAAGAGAAAAGCATAACACATTGGTTTGATCATAGTTTTATGTGATACAGAAGCCTTCAGAGGGAAGACCCAAAGATACAGGGGCGGAAGTGGTCTGATTTTATGTGTAGGTACAGTGAAGCAGGGACGGCCGTGTTCCTGCAATGGGATTGGCAGATGGGTGTGCTCCATGGTGCTGGACCGAGGGGAGCCCCCAAGGCCGTCTGTGCTCCGTGGTGCTGGACCAAGGGGAGCCCCCAAGGCCGTCTGTGCTCCGTGGTGCTAGAGTGAGGGGAGCCTCCAGGGCTGTCTCTTCAGATCCGTCTTGGCCTCTGGGCACTGCTTCTTCTTCCTAGGATGAGGCAAGACCTTGTGGAATTGGTGGGGTTTAGGACCCCCATCAGACAATGTAGGTCAGAGATCTCTTTATGGCCAGGCCTTATACAGAAAGGCCGGGGAAGCAGAGCGACCTTTTTAGGTTCTATGGGAGAGATGAGGCTGAGAGACACAGGGGCGGGAGATGCTTAGAGACACTTTGCTTCTGAGGCCTTTGCTTTAGGGTGTCATTTCCTAGCCCCAACGGTTGTGAATTCCTTTTACTCATAGCTGTGTATGTTGCACAAGCTTCTATATGTTATAGAAGGTGGAACTATATTTTCATGAGATGTCACACGACCAACCAAAGACAAATCTCCTCCTTATAACTTCATCTTACCCTGACCTCTTTTCAATGTCTTTGCTGAAGTAGCTAAATTCATTAATGTACCTTTGGAGACATTGATATAAAAATATTGCTCTCAATGTTGAAATTTTCTTTAAAACAAAATTGTGTTAATGGCACAATTGTTTCTCTCATCCATTAAGTGCCCTATGTACCAGAGAAACAGAAAGATTAAATTCATTAGGGATAAATTATTAACTTAAATCTTCAAAGCAAAAGCTAAAAAAAGTGCCCACCCAAAGTGAGGAGAGGCACAGCAGCACATAGCTTCACGCCATTGTCTGTGCGCTATTATAGCTGTTATAACTAATTGATCCACTAGCAGTTAATGAGTAGCCTTGCTTCCCCAAAACGTGTGCAGGACAATTATGCTCGCTGCTTTCAAAAGCCTCCATGCACGAGAGCAGTCTTTGGCCACCTCTGCCTTCCCGTCCTGTTGCACCAGCCTTCTCTTCACACACGTCCAGGGAAGAGGAAGTAAAGAAAAGGTGTTTAAATAACATTGAAATGGTCATATTCCACATTGTCCTCCATTTTCTTTGCAGAACTAAAAATCGACATATGTTTTTCATTCGGTTAATGGTGGGGGGAAAGATGGAGAGAGTAAGTAGAATGAGGTTGAGACATGCTTGGTTGTAAAAGCAGCCACCACCACAGCAAACATAGAGCTGTGTGCAGCAGGGGTCTGTGCCTTTGACATACACTGGGGTGTTTAACTGTGGCCATGCCCGAGCCAAGAACTCCAACAGCAAATCGAAACAGCCCAATGGGATACGAACCATTGATGCACCCACACCGCAGGGACAGCATGTTTCTCTGGACACAGAAAATGTAGGTAGTATGAGCATGATTTTCTCAGGGGTTTCCCATTGTATTCCATTTTAGCTTTGGCTTCCTGGTTTTGTACTTGTAGGTAATCTACAAGTTAACTAGCTTGATCAAGACAGAGGATTCCTGTTTTAGGACTTTGGTGTGAATAGCTTCAACCCCTAGGCCAGGTTTAGAGGAAAACATTTTCTCCTTCTCCTTTCATGCCATTTTTCAGAACAATACAAATACCACGTATATAATAATCTTTGGGACAAAGATTGGATTCTACCCAAGCAATATTTTTACCATTTCCCACCTTGCTGCTTTGTTCCAGTTTCTGTGTGACTCACATAGGTAGACTCGGCTTCCTATGGAAGGAGCACAGAAGGGAAACTGGCTTCCAAGTTCTCGGGTGGAAAGCACACCACCCAGTGCATGTGCAGTTCCCATACTCTGGGCACGACCCAAGCTCACTGGAAGCCATCCTTCCCATTGTCACCCGGAGATGCCCTTGACCTCCTGGATATGGAGGGCAGATGTCACCTCTTGAGATGGTTTGGCTGTGTCCCCACCCAAATCTCATCTTGTAGTTCCCTTAATCCCTATGTGTTGTGGGAGGGACTCAGTGGGAGGTAATTGAATCATGGGGATGGCTTCTCCCTTCCTGTTCGGGTGATAGTGAGTGAGTTCTCATAATATCTGATGGTTTTATAAGGGGCTTTTCCCCCTTTTGCTCAGCACTTCTCCTTCCTGCCGTCATGTGAAGAAGAACGTGTTCACTTTCCCTTCCGCCATGATTGTAAGTTTCCTGAAGCTTCCCCAGCCACGTGGAACTTCAAGTCAATTAAACCTTTTTCCTATGTAAATTACCCTGTCTTGGGCAGTCCTTTACAGCAGTGTGAGAACAGACTAATGCACCTCTCCACCCTATCCTGAACTCTCCTGGGCAGCTGAACTTGAGTCGCCTTTTCTAGAAGAATGAGCTACAAGAATTTGTGTGTCTAGGATCCTGCTTCTGGCTCTGGAAGTTTTACAATGTGTGGGAGACTGGAAACCTTGCAGGCTAGATAAAGTGGGATGGAGGTAAGTCTTGGATATTCAGTTTCACACTCTTGCACTCAAGAATGGGGAAGTGTTCAAGGCGCACTGGCTCATGCATGGCTCACACACCACTGGTGCCCAATAAAGATTTGCTGGGTAATGTTGTTAATGGAGCTGAAATAGCAACTCCTATTTATAGATGCCTTACTATATTCCACAAAGCACTCTTCAATGGGTTTTCTCATTTGAACCTCGCAAACCTGAGTGGTAGATATTATAACTTCCATTTTACCCATGAAAAAGCTGAGGCTCACGAAGGTTAAGTGAGCACTAGAGCAGGTACAGCTCTCAGCACTGGAACTCATATCCATGTCTCCTGACTATTTGTGCTACTTTCTTATTAGTTCATGAGAAGAATCCTTTTGAATCCAGGGTGCATTTTATATCCAGAATACTAGTTTCATATCTAGAGTTGTAGGAACTAAATGGCAATGTGAACACCTGTGCATCTACAGTTCGCTCTAGAGACACATAGTCCAGTGGTATCTGAATGAGACTCAAAATCTGGATAAGCTTTCCAGAGGAGGCACCATCTGAGCCATGTTTTGAAGGAGTTCAATAAATAAGTAATTTGGGAAAGGAATTTCTGGTAGAAGGAATAGTGTTGTGAAGGGATAGAGGTGAAGAACAATGTGGCATGGCTGAAGCCAGGTATTTTTGCAGATGAGCTAGGAGATGGCAGGGGCTGAGCTGGGGTCCATGCGGGCTAACATAGGAGATGAAATTTATCCTGAAAGGTGAAGGAGCTGCCAAAGGGCTGCTGGCAGATGGGTGACTTAATCAACTTGCATCTTGGACAAATCCTGAGGGAAACAGGGCCAGGACAGGTGTGTAGTCATCCAATTGGAAAGCAAGTGCAAATGACAGGATCTTCTTTTTTAAAGGCTGTTTAGTATTCCATTGTGTATATATATTACACCACATTTTCTTTATCCATTCATTCATTGATGGACTTCTAAGTTGATTCCATATCTGGGCTATTGTGAATAGTGTTGCCATAAACATGGGCATGCAGATATCTCTTTGACATATTGATTTCATTTCTTTTGGATACATACCTAGTGGTGGAATTATTGGATCATAGAGTAGTTCTAGTTTTTGTTTTTTGAGGAAGCTCCATACTATTTTCCATAACGGCTGCATTAGCATACATTTCTAATAACAGTGTGCACTGACTGGGCCCCTTTCCTCTGCATCCTCACCTTCACTTATCTTTGGTTTTTGATAGTAGCCATTCTAGCAGGTGTAAGATGATATCTCATTGTGTTTTGGTTTGCACTTCCCTCATGATTAGTGATGTTGAACTTTGTTTCATATTCTTCTTGGCCATTTGCATGTCTGCTTTTGAGAAATGTCTGTTCAGGTTCTTTGCCCATTTTTAAATCAGGTTATTTGTTTTCTTGCTGTTGAGTTATTTGAGTTCCTTCTATATTTTGGATATTAATCCCTTATCAGATGCCTGGTTTGCAAATATTTCTCTCACTCTGTGGGCGCCTCTTCACTCCATTGATTGTTCCTGTGCTGTGCAGAAGCTTTTCAGTTTGATCTGGTCCCATTTTGTCTATGTTTGCTTCTGTTGCTTCTGCTTTTGGGGTCATATTCAAAGAATTATTGCCCAGACCAATGTCATAGAGCTTTCCCCCTGTTTTCTTCTGGTAGTTTTATAGTTTCACATCTTATGTTTAAATCTTTAATCCATTTTGAGTCAATTTTTTATATAGCGTTCCATATGTATGTGGATATCCAGTTATCCTGACACCATTTATTGAAGAGACTCTCCTTATTGTGTGTTCTTGGCAACTTTGTTGAAGATCAACTGACCTTAAATGTATAGATTTAGTTTTGGGCTTTCCATTCTGTTCCATAGGTCTACGTGTCTGTTTTTATCCCAGTTGCATGCTGTTTTGATCACTATGATGTTGTGGTATGTTTTGAAATCAGGAAGTATGATGCCTCCAACTTTGTTTTTCTTGCTCGAGATTGCTTTGGCTATTTGGGTATTTTTTTGGGGGGTCCCATATGAATTTTAGATTTTTTTTCTATTTCTGTAAAAACGTCATTAGGCATTTTGGTAGGGATTGCATTGAATCTGCATATTGCTTTGGCTAATATGGTAATTTTAATAATATTAATTCTTCCAATCCATCAACACAGGATGTCCTCAATTTTTTTCATCAATATCTTGTTTTCACTATACAGATCTTTTACCTCTTTTGTTAAATTTATTCCTGTTTCTTTATGCTTATAAATGAGATTGTTTTCTTAAACTCTACTGATTTTTGCTGTTAATTTTGTCTCTTACAACTTTACTGAATTAATTTATTAGTTCCAACGGTTGTTTTCTGGTGGAGTCTTTATTCTCTTCAGCCTCAAAAAAGAAGGAAATCCTGTCATTTGTGATAACACAGATGAACCTGGAGAACAGGATGCTAAGTGAAATAAGCCAGACTCAAAAGACAAATACTGTGTAATCTCACTTATATGTTCATGTCTGAAAGAGGTGAACTAGTAGAAACAGAGAACAGAATGGTAGTTACCGGAATTTACTGGCATTTTGGGGGAAGAGGTTGGGGAGATAACAATGTACTCTATACCTGAGCTTTGCTAAGAGAGTAGATCTTACATGTTCTCACCATAAAAAATAAGTATATGAGGTGATGGATATGTTAATTAGCTTGATTTAATCCTTTCACAATGTATACATGTATCAAAACATCACGTGGCATACAATAAATAGATATGCTTTTTATTTGTCAACTATACCTTAATAAAGCTGGGGGAGAGGTAAGTGGTGCAGATGCAAAATGAGGCCCAGTGGTTAGAGATAAGAGAGAAGGGGGTGAGTATGAGAAGAGGTATCCACAGACTTTGGAGATGAAGACTTGGGTATGGGCATCTCAGCAGCAGTTCCTGCACAGGAAGAGCCCTTTCAGCCTGTTCTTCCCTTCCTCACTTTCTGAACTTCCTCTTAAGCAGCTCAGCAGATGCAGTGGATTCCCGTGGGTCCACCTCCATCCACTTGCCTGTCCTCTTGGGTTCCAGGCAAGAGTTCAGCTTAGGATCAGATGCCACCCTTCCTACGATGAGTGGCCTTTGTCTGAATATACTGTTGTGGATGGCATAACTATAACCTGTGGTTAAGGGTGGCCCACAGCCTGGTGAGTGGCCTTTTTCCTGCATACCTGAGCCAGGTAAGATGGCAGTTTCATCTCACCTGCCCACCTGAGCAAGGCATGTCTGCAGCATCTCACCTGCCTACCAGGTATGTCTACAGCTTCATCTCATATGCCTACCTGAGCCAGGTGTGTTTACAGCTTTATCTCACCTACCTACCAGGTGTGTCTGCAGCTTCATCTCACCTACCTACCAGGTGTGTCTGCAGCTTCATCTCACCTGTCTACCTGAGCCAGGTGGGTTTGCAGCATCTCATCTGCCTACCAGGTGTGTCTACAACTTCATCTCACATGCCTACCTGAGCCAGGTGGGTCTGCAGCTTCCCTTTTTTGTCCTGAGGGCACCACACGTCTAGCCTTCTGTGGATTTACTTCTCTGTCTCTCTAAGTTAGAGCAGCGCTGCTTGTTACCTGTTGGCCACATCACATACCTATGCCCTTTTCCTCCTGGTCACAGTGTACATGGCAGCCCAGGAGGCCACACTTCACATTGCATGAAGAGCTGGCTCTGCTGCATTCCAGCACGGGAGAGACACTGGCCCTTCCTGCCCACTGGGTCAGTACTAGGCTGCTATGATGGGCCCACAGCACTGTGAGGTTGGACCATGGGAAGGTATTTTTTAATAAGAAAAGAATAGATTCCGCTGAAAATATACCTACCAAGATAATTCAATTTCATCTGTAAAAATGGCTTTATTCAGAAATTGTCAGTGATATGATACAGCTAATTAAGGCATGCATGGTGTTAACAGTTTCATTAGAGGAGATAATATTGCACAAGAAAAATAAGAAATCATTATGATGAATGTCCCAACATTACATTACATGTTAATGAAGTGTAAATGATCTAATTATTTTTGAAAGAATACAGATTCGATTAAACTGTCGAATTAAATTGGAAAGGACAGCCGATTGTACTTTTTATGTACAGACAAGTTAACGTTAATTAGGCACAATCTACAGGAACAAATGAGGCACGACTCTTGGTGAACAATCATGGGTCCTTTGCTTAAGGCAGGTTTCATAAAGAATTATATTAGGAAAAAATTGTAAGTCAATTAAATACAGTGCTGTAGCAGTGGGAGGGAAAATGAAAGAAGTCTCAGTTCCCTCCCTCTCCATTTTGGCGGGGTTGATAGCAGAATAATTCTGCCAGTTTCGCTCCACCACTGAATTCATAAATTCCGATTCTGCTGATCAGAGGCAGTGATGGATTGTCATCCTATGTCCCCAAAACAGCCTCAAGAGGCAGCACGGCTTGGAGGGCAGGATTTCCACCAGGGGACCAAGCCCCTTGAGATGCCCACTCTGCCAGTGTCCCCCTTAAGATCCACAAAGCAGATGCTCTGTGGGGGTTTCACCATCATTTTGATAACAGTGACTGCCCTTGGCTTCACCATTTCTTTCGTGGTGCCATGACTGATTGAGCTGTGAGTTGACTACCTGGGTGCTTATTGTTTCAAATCGATTGACTCAAAAAGAGAGAGGGAAAGAAAGGAAGAGGGAGCAAAGAAGAAAGACAGAAAGAAAGAAAGAGAAAGAAAGAAAAGGGAGGAAAGAAAGAAGGAAGGAAGGAAAGAAGGGAGGAAGGAAGAAAGGAAGAAAAGGAAAAGGAGAAGGAAAATAAAGAAATCATTGTGAAACCAAAAAAAAGCATCTGTAAAACTTCATCAACACTTGAACAACACAAACCTATATTTTTCTTTTTTGGAAAAGCAATTTTGAAAATTTTGCACATTCTATACCAAGCTTAATTTCTATATTGTTTTTCAAGTTTATAGAATTAATATCTGAAATTAGATGAGCCCATTTTTCTGCAGGATTCAGCTGCTGGAAGCTAGGAAGGGTTAGGGATCATGGCAGCTTTTGCACCTCAGTTTAGCAACAGTGAGGCTGGAATGTGCTGGTCTGCCAGTCTCGGATGACGTTTTCGGATGGATCAGGCGTGTCGGGGGCTGGCCATCCGTCACGGGTGCTCTGGCACCCCACTATGTGGCCAGGTCTGACCCCAGGCCCAGGAGGGCGGGTCCCTTTTGGCCTCTCTGCCTAATGCCAGAACTGGCGTGTTTACAGGGTCCCCACATAGGAGGTTTGTCAAAGCATCAGGCTTTATTTTAAATCTCTGCATGAGATTATGTTTCCAAGATGACCTGAAAAAAATTGTATTCCATTTAATTATGAAATCGTCCTACTTTACTAAAGTCAGATGTATAAAAATATGATTAAAAATCTCCAGATCAGAAAACAGATGATTATTTACAGAGAGTGATTGATATACCAAAGGGTTTATTATTTGGGGTCTGGTTAATTCTCGTGATTTATTAAAAATAAGTTATAGTTGGCACAATATTCCACGAATATATTTATTTCCTAAAACAATGTACCCTGGCATAAGCGTTCCCGCCCCTTCCTTTTTCTCTGGAAGCCTTGCCAGGGGTAAATGGGAAGGGACAGGATCCTTTGGTGTAGGAACAAGAATATTGCTTTTTACACCCAGCTCCAAAACTTTAGGGTAATTATTAATAATTAGAATTGAGTGGAAAACCCGTACCAAGTGAGGTATTCAATGTCGTTTGTAGTTAACAATGGCTTCCTTCTGGACCCTTGGGAGTCAGAACAAGAGAGCCACACAGCCTTTTTGTTTTAATTTCTGGCAGCAGAAGGGATCAAGATTTAGAAAAACCATCTAGAGGGAACCACATGCTTGGGCATTACTGAAAATTAAAAAAGCTCAACATCAACAACAACAAAAGTCACTTGTAAAATGCATGGAATTTGCGGTTTTTAAATATATTTAGACTCTGTTCAAATGGAATGCTCACAAAAGGTGCTCACAGCAAGCTGGGCTTTTTGTTTTTGAATTTTTTAGTATATGCTAACAAAACTCCATGCTGAAGAATATTCCCAGGCAAAAGTCTCCATGGCTGTGAAGCCTGAGGGCCACTGATGACCACTGGGCACCAGGAGATGACAGCCAGGCATCAGGAGCTGACCGTGGGTGCAAGGTAATGACCGCTGGGCACCACGTAATGACCACTGGACACCAGGTAATGACCACTGGGTACCAGGTAATGACTGCTGGGTACCACTGGGCACCAGGTTATGACTGCTGGGTGTCAGGTAATGACCTCTGGGCTCCAGGTAATGACCACTGGGCACCAGGTAATGATGCTGGACACCAGGTAATGACCGCTGGGTACAACTGGGCACCAGGTTATGACTGCTGGATGCCAGGTAATGACCGCTGGGCACCAGGTAATGACCACTGGACACCAGGTAATGACCGCTGGAAACCAAGTAATGACCACTGGGTACCACTGGGCACCAGTTTATGACTGCTGGGTGCCAGGTAATGACCTCTAGGCTCCAAGTAATGACCACTGGGTACCAGGTAATGACCACTGGGCACCAGGTAATGACCGCTGGAAACCACTGGGTGCCAGGTTATGACTGCTGGGTGCCAGGTAATGACCTCTGGGCACCAGGTAATGACCACTGGACACTAAGTGATGACTGCAGGGCACCAGGTAATGACGACTGGACATCAAGTAATGACCACTGGACACCAGGTAATGACCACTGGGTACCAGATAATGACTGCTGGATTCCAGGTGCTCACCTCTTAGCACGAGGTAGGTGCTGACCTCTGGGCATCAGGTAATGACCACTGGACACCAAGTACTATCACCAGGTGTTGACCACTAGCGACCCAGGCCCATCATGAAGCAGAGGCCGCAGCACCCTGGCTTTGGTGTCGGGCACACCCAAGGGCCTGGGACTGGCCCACTGGCCCGGCTTCTCACCCCGTGTGACCTGGGGCAGGACAGGGCTGGTGCGTGTCTGGAGAGCCACATCTCAGAAGAAGGTTTGCCTTTATTGACCAGCGTGGAGGCGCGGTGGTTGGTCACAGTCCTCTTCACACCCATTTCCTTGTTTGAAAAGTCAGACTAACCTTTGCAGTGTGTCTAGAGGGTCTTCACAGGTGAAAGTTGGCTCGCTGAGGATTTGAACTGTGGATTCATACCAGATCAGGCCCCGAAAACAGCCGCTTACAGGGCTGTGGGTGAGGGCGTTGCAATGGGAGAGGCCTCAAAGTCCGCCCTGGCAGAAAAGCGAGGTCAGCTCAGCAGGAGGCCTCCCGGGCTCGGGGTGAAGGGCAGCTCAGCAGGAGGCCTCCCGGGCTCAGGGTGAAGGGCAAGCTCCCCATCGAGGAGCCAGAGAGGTGCTGGAGGGAAATGGTTAGCTGTGGCAGGGCCTCGCACATGACTGGGCTTGGGGATCCTTTTCAACGGCAAAGCTTTGGTCTGAGCAGTGAGGCCTGGTCTGGGTGCTGGAGGTGGCTCACCTAGGACAGGAAACAGCAAACACAGCGGCCACTCAGCTCTATACACGGAACCGGCCTCACGGAGGCCAGCACATGGAGCGAGAGCTGCTTGGGTCCGTTCTGCTGAGGGTGGGCGGGCCAGGGTTGAGTGCTGCCGATGGAGGAGGGCAAGGGGTAGGGGCCCCCGAGGATGCAGTGGCGCATGGCTCTGTCCCGATTGGTAGAGAGTTGTGGCACGGTGCCCACGTTTGCTGACCAGTGGACGGTTGGTAGAGAGGTGTGGTGCGGTACCCACGTTTGCTGACCAGTGGACGGTTGGTAGAGAGGTGTGGCGTGGTGCCCGCATTTGCTGACCAGTGGATGGTTGGTAGAGAGGTGTGGTGCGGTACCCACGTTTGCTGACCAGTGGACGGTTGGTAGAGAGGTGTGGTGCAGTACCCACGTTTGCTGACCAGTGGACGATTGGTAGAGAGGTGTGGTGCGGTACCCACGTTTGCTGACCAGTGGACGGTTGGTAGAGAGGTGTGGCATGGTGCCCGCATTTGCTGACCAGTGGATGGTTGGTAGAGAGATATGGCCTTGTGCCCGTGTTTGCTGACCAGTGGACGGTTGGTAGAGAGGTGTGGCGTGGTGCCCGCATTTGCTGACCAGTGGATGGTTGGTAGAGAGATATGGCATTGTGCCCACGTTTGCTGACCAGTGGATGGTTGGTAGAGAGATATGGCCTTGTGCCCGTGTTTGCTGACCAGTGGATGGTTGGTAGAGAGATGTGGCACGGTGCTCCTGTTTGCTGGTCAAGGGAGCATCATCACATAACCTTCACTTATCTTACTCATTTTGCTTTGCAGTCTGGGGTAACACCAGCTGAAAGCCTTTGAAAATAGCTACCAAGCTGTCAGAAACCAATACAATGTAACCATATGCACTAGGACATGTCATCTGTGCAGTAAAATGTAAAAGATAGTATTTCGCCAGTAGCTAATAATGCATTAACAATTATTCTCTTGTTCCTCCCAGTGGATTCATAGTATAATCAATTTCAGGTGATATTTATGAGGCTTACTTCCTGTCTATCGAAGACTCAACTAGGTTTTGCAAATTTCTCACAGAGGAGAAAAATACAATATTCTATTCGATAGTAGTCAAAATAGTAAAATATTGTTTAACTGAGTCCCAAAGGCAGTTGGATGTTGGGAATAAGAAATACATCTTTGCATTCTTACCTTAGGCTACCATAGCCCTGCATTTATTGGGTCCAGGTCTTTTATTATAAACACTATATCGAGTCAGGAGGTGACTGCAGTGTAATACTCAGAGGAACATGGCTAATGTCAGTGTTATTAGCATGGGCACTCAGAGGCTAATTGTAGAACACAGTTAGGGTGTCAGACATATTGTGCACTAATGCCACACATGAAAGATTAATAATAGCAAAAAAAAATAAAAAGAAAATCTGTGACTGCCAAACTTCACAACCAAGTTGCCAAGATGGTGGTGAGAACTCCATGGGGGAGCAAGGCTCGCCAGTCCAAGATGGCTTACAAAGAGAAAGAGTAATTTGTTTCTGTGTTTTTTCCCCAGCATTATGGACATGCTTTTCTGTTCAGTTTAAATTGATTTTTCAATTTGATTTCAAGCCAGACTATATGTGACCTGATGAAATCTCAGCCCTCCGGAGCCCAGATCTTAATCTCTTGTCTATAATAGTTAGCACAGTCTGTGTCTCATGTGCGGAAGCAGAATGGACGGCAGACTATTCTGACCACGGCTTTAAATAAACCAATTAGGTGTCTTCTGCTTGTGCACCATGGTGTCAAGGAGCAGTGAAAGCAACAGCCACATCCCCAAAACCCCCTGGAGCAAGTAGGCGCTCAACGCGGCCAGCGTTGCTCCCTCAATCCTGCCCTAGACGAAGCTCAGGATGACCAAGATGCCATCTTCAGAGTCTGTGGTTTGTGGACCTTCTACTGGGTATAAACAACCAGGAGCTAGAATTCAGCAGGCGCGAGTGGTCTGACTTAGACTTCCTTGTTCCACAAAGCCGGGGATGGCTGCAGAGCTGACGTCGATGTTTGGAGGGAGGATGCTCTGAAGACTGCACCGTGATGGGAGGGCCATCAGAGCGACGGAGAGTGCGTGACAAAGGCCACGTGGCCCCAGCGTCATAGGAGTCCACTCCTTTTGAGGTCAGTTGTCTAAAGGTTGACTTGTACGGTACATGCTATCTCCTCCTGACCTCACTGTGTTGGGAAATGGAGGGAGTTCAGGTATTTAATTAAAACATGAGTAAACCTTGTTAACATCCTTAGGTCAGGGTGGATAATGAGCAAACCTCACATGTCGCAAGCTGCTTCTTGGACTCTTCTGCCCCCCGCGGGTTGCGCAGCCTGAGTTTTGCCCAGGGGCCCCATCATTTCCCTCCTTCACATCTCACCTGTTTTCTTCCTGACAAAACTATAATTTCTGTATCTTTTTCAAGGTGTTTTGCTGAAGCTTTTTCTCCTGACCTCTAGTTTCTCTCCCACTCCAAGTTTTCACGTTTTCTTTTTCCTCTAAATTATCTTCAGCAGGAATAAATGAGTGAGAAATAAAAGCAGGAAGAAAAGCGTCTGGAAAAAGCTCTTTCACCTGGCTCATGCCTGATCTACACGCTTCCAGGTGAGGCTTCGTCCAGGTCCCGTGAGGAGCTCTTTCACCTGGCTCATGCCTGATCTACACGCTTCCAGGTGAGGCTTCATCCAGGTCCCACGAGGAGCTCTTTCACCTGGCTCATGCCTGATCTACACGCTTCCAGGTGAGGCTTCGTCCAGGTCCCACGAGGAGCTCTTTCACCTGGCTCATGCCTGATCTACACGGTTCCAGGTGAGGCTGAGTCCAGGTCCCATGAGGAATTCGAGGGGATTGGCTATAATTCTTAGACATAAAGAGACATGTCTAAGACTCCTGGATTCTATGAGGATGGTGTAAGGACAGCTTATTCCTCTCAGAAAATACACAAAACGCCTAGAATATGGAGAGGCAGAAATACAAATGTCATCTTCTGTGAGATCAGGAGACACCTATAACCCTACGTAATAATATATGAGGAAGGACTGCCAAGGCTATGAAGATAAAAATACGGCTCCACATATATCACGAGGAGACATACACAGTCAAAGACCCCGGACAAGCCCAGCAGAGCTCAGTTACCTTGCAAGAAGGTGAGAAGCAAGGAGAACAAGTGTAGGAGCTGGTGCTGGGCTTGAAAAGGCATGGGAGGTGGGAGGGGAGTTCTCATGGAGAAGCCATGCTGGCAGAAAGTGTCTACTGATGCACCAGAGCAGGAAAGTTGCTACAGATTACCAGCAGCCCTGCAGTGGCTGAACTCTGAGAAGTAAGAACTAAAAGAATACACACACTCTCTGTCTTACACACACGCACGCACACACACACACACACACACACACACACACAGCCCTATCCATAAGAATTTCTGTTAGTCTGCAACACAGCCCTGGTCTTTCATGGACATATATTTTCTGCAAATATTTGGTTTAGAAAAAAGGAGGTAGTCTTATACTCTAAAAAGCAGAATGTAAGAAAAAGAAAGAAAGAATTTTTAAAATGGCAAATGATGAAAGAATGTTCATCAAAAAATGCTGTCATAGAGCTGATGAAAATTGTGACCTTATGTATTTTCATGGCTCAAAACACACAGACACTCAATGTTCTGAAGCAATCATTTTCACAAAACAAGAGGCTGAAGAAGAGATGGTAGGTCTAACAGCCTCTATGACCAGGGAAAGAAAATGATATAACAGTTAGAGTTCAGGAAAGAGATGGGGGAAGTGAAGTCACCACAAGAGTCGAGGCCACCCCAGAAGGAGCATAAATAAGACTGAGACTTCCTAAAGTGTGGGGGACATGGAAAACGGGACTAAGAAGAGTGACCAACATGAAATGAAAGTGGGTATGGAATTAAAAAGGAATAGTCAGAAATTGTTGATATGGAAGATGGGAAATAGGTATAAAATATGCACAGAGGCATTTTCGAAGAAAAAGATAATAAAATATACTTTAAAATAGAATTCCAAAACTCTTTCCAAGAATAAAACAAACCCCCAAGACTTCAGATTATCCCAGTATAAAATGGCATAACCATTGTCTTAGTCCATTTTCTGCTGCTATGACAGAATGCTACAGACTGGTTAATTTATAAATAATAAAAGTTTATTAAGCTCATGATCCTAGAGGCTGAGAAGTTCAAGAGCACAGTGCAGCCTCTGGTGAGGGTTTTCCCATGGCTGAAGGCATCGCTTGGTGAGAATGCATGAGACAGAGAAAATGGGGGCTGAACTGATCTGTTATCAGGAGCCCAGTTCCGTGACAATAGCATTAATCCATTCAGGAGGGCAGAGCCATTATGACCCACGTGCTTCCAAAAGGCCTCTCTCAGTACTACTACCATGAGAGCAACCAAGCTCCCAACACATGAACTTCTGGGGAACATGTTCAAACCACAGCAACAATCAAAACACAGAAAGGCACTTAATAATGTTATTGGACTTCAAAGACAAAGAAATAATGGTTGGGCCTCCAGGCCAAAAAATAATAATAACAATCCAACAATCCAAGATCTCTCAAAATACCTCAGAAAAAAAATGTCTGACAAGTTTCAGGCCTCTCCAAAGCAAAAGTCTACACTAGAAACCCATTGAGCAGCGACTACAAGGTCCTCAAGGAAAACAAGTGTGGGCTAATAATTTTGTGCCCAGGCAAACTATTAAAGATAAAGGCAATAGACCAATATTTTGAATTTGCAAGACCTCAGTTAATATAGTTTTCATGAACCATTTTAACGACAGCTGTGATGAATTCAAGCCTAAAGAAATCAACGAAGAAACGATGGCAAAAGATCGGCAGTGGGTTCACTTGACTGGAGGATGAAGAGGAAAGTGGGAATGCTGGTGCCTGTAAATGTTACAGACTCTGAAATTGCAGAAATTATCTAGCAACACTTGAGAGTGGAAGGGGAAAGAGAAGAGGAAAGTTAATACTTGGATTCCACAAGTGGTATAGCCTGGAGTATGAAAGCAAACAAGCAACAGAAGCAGATTTCAATATGCTGGGGTCAGTGGCATGGGCTCAGCTTCCCTCAAGTTGCACAGTGTCCAACATGCACACATGTACATGGAGGCTCTATTTCAAGGCAACAAGCTAAATGAGAAAAACAGTGTCCTCACCTAGAACTGGGTGATGATACATAAACACAGAAAATGTAAACAGAATATATAGTAAAAGAAAAAATGCGATGAAAACAGCATGTCACAAATGATGATGGAAATAAGACTATGCACACCTTTTGCAACTATATTTGTAAATGGGCTAAATAACTATTAAAAGAACAAAAAGCTTTTTTTTAAAGGAAAATCACAAAGCAAAACCCAGTTATGTGGAATATACACCTGGAACAGGGTGACTCAGAAAAATTGAAATTAAAAGACAGTATCCAGGTACAGTGGTGCACACTGCAACCCCAGCAACTTGGGAGATGGAGGCAGGAGGATCACTTGAGCCCAGGAGTTTGAGACCAGCCTGGGTAACATTGTGAGACTCTCTCAAATTTTTTTTTTCATTACAAATAATAATAAAAGAAGAAGACAGGCAAAGGTCTTCAAGCAAACAGATACAAAGAGAACACAAGGAGTAATATTTTCATTTCATTTTCAGACAAGGCTGACTTCAGACAAAATGTATGAAAGGAGACAGAGAAAGTTATTTTATAATAAAAAAATTGTAATGAAAAGATCTCATAATTTATGAGTATCTACGCATCATACAGTAGCCACTAACATTCAGAAAATGAAAACCATGGGAAATACAAGGAGAAATTCATAGAAACTCATGAGTAACAGGAGACATGATTTCTAGTTTCTCAATCTCGGGACAAATCAAGATCGTGGAATGAAGTATAGACATGGATAATTTAAATAGGGCGCATCAAGATAAATATCACTGAGATCCATGTGATGCTTTGACCTACAAACAGGAAATGCAGCTTTTTTATATAGGTGACAACTAAACTGTCACAAGCAAAAATTGACTGCAGACAAAAAAACTCATTAAAAAGTATAGCTCAGAATGCATTCTCTGATCATGATGCAGTGAAGCTACAAATTGACCACAGAATCATAAAACAATTATTCATCACAAAATCATAAAACAAACAGAACCCTCACTACCTGATAATTTTAAAATAAAGCCACTGGAGTAAAAAAGGGAAAAAAACCTAAAATCTCAGAATCTCTCAGAAATAAAATAATAATTTAAGAAATTGTGTGTTACAACTAATGAGATATAGCTGCAACAGTTCTCAGAGGAAAATTCATAACAAATAATTATACTAATAAATAAGAATGAACAAAATACACTAGTCAACAAAAAGAGTTAAAAAACTTAACAAAAAGTAAAAAAAAAATCACCTTAGGAAAGCAAAAGGAAAGAATTAAAGACAACAATAGAAATCAAGGAATTTTAATAGAAAATAAGTAAAACAAGTACATTCAAAGGTAACTCTTTTGGGGGAAAATTTAAAAAGGGGAATAATGGCCCATTATAATATCTTCCCCCTACCCCCACCAACTCCTGCCCAAAAGGAGAAGGGCGTGTGAATAAACCAAAGAGAAAACATTCGAAGGCTCAGAAGAGATTCCTGCTCAACTCTGCAAATACAATTGATAGCCTGAGTGAAATAGTTGAGTTTTCTGGAAAATATGAATTACCAACGCCGACTCCAGAAGATACAGGACATATAAACGGGCCAATCGAAGAGCAAAATAGAGAAACAGAACACGTCCACCAGGCTCGCTTTCACAGTGAATTCCATTAACACTTTAATGGGCACTGATGTTTCCATTGCATCATCCTGTGGCAAGAATAACTTTAGAATTCTTTCGATGGATCAAACATTGACAGCAAAACTGCAGAAATAGCAGAAAAAGGAAAACTACAGACCAAATCTCATAAAAAAGCAATAAATATCTTTTGATGGATCAAACATTGACAGCAAAACTGCAGAAATAGCAGAAAAAGGATAACTACAGACCAAATCTCATAAAAAAGCAATAAATACCTGAAGCAAAATATTAGAAAACAGAATCTGGTAACATATTCAAAGAGCAGTATCATTTAAAAGTGGGATTTATTTCAGAAATCCAAAATTCAATATTTGGAGTTTCATATTATTTGTTAACATCGTTCACTATATTCATAAAAATCTCCATAGATCTTGAAACAGCACTTGTTAATATCAATATCTAGGCCAGGCACGGTGACTCACGCCTGTAATCTCAACACTTTGGGAGGCTGAGGCAGGCGGACCACCTGAGGTCAGGAGTTCAAGACCAGCCTGGCTAACATGGGGAAACCCCATCTCTACTAAAAATACAAAAATTAGCTGGTCGTGGTGGTGGGTGCCTGTAGTTCCAGCTACTCATGGGGGCTGAAGCAGGAGAACTGCTTGAACCTGGGAGGCAGAGGTTGCAGTGAGCCGAGATTGTGCCACTGCACTCCAGTCTGGACGACACAGCGAGACTCCATCTAAAAAGTAATAATAATAATATTTATACATGATTTAGAAACTCTTTGATGATTCTGTTTCACTTGCATTACAGGATCAGCTGTGTCTAGTACTGGGCATAGATGTTTTGACTCAAAGCCGGCATCATGTGGAGCGGGAAACATGGAAGCATTTCCGCTAAAGGCAGGAAAATACTAACCGGGGGCCTGTCGTCATCATGTTCAATGCTCTGTTGGAAGCACCAGCTAATCCAGCTAGAGAAGGGAGGGAAATGGGCCCTGGGGATTGGAAAGAGTTAAAATGATCACTATTTTCATAAAGATAACCATTTAATTAATCCAAGAGAAATAATTGGAAAGCTATTGCAAACATGAGAATTTTGTGAGCTGGCTGGATATAAAATACATAGAAATTAACACCATTCATATAGATATTTAATTATTCTAACGGGATATATTTGAATATCCACTTAGAATGACTAAAGACCCCATTCGTAACTTCAACAGTTAAATATAACAATGCCAGGAGATAAAATACTAAAGGCCTATCTGTTTAAAAATTTAAACCTGCTATGAGATATAAAAGAAGAATTGAAAAAGTGGGAAAGAATACCTAGTTGGGAAGATTCATTATCATAAACGAATCCCTTTTCCCTAAACAAACCTAAATTCAGGGCCATCTCAGTTACAACCCCCACAGAATATTTTAGGAGATTCTGAAGTTATATTGAAAAATGAGCAAAAATAACTAGAAAATATGGGAAAATAAGTGCAATCTAGCATTACCAGATTCTAGATGATAATGTCACATGGCACTTGTGTGATACGGTTATGTGGGTAGATAGGACTACCAATGGCATAGAAGACAGAGTCCAGAAATAGTCTCAAATACATACTGTTAGATGATAAATATGTGATTTCAAGTTAGAAAAAGATGGACCACTCCATAAGTGATGTTGTGATACTGAACAGAACTCTTTTAAAAATAAATTTAAAAAACAAGATCCCACCTCCTACCTTCCACCAAAATAAATATCAAATGGACCAAGGATTTAAATGATATAATATAAAACTGCAAAAATACTCAAGATAAAATTTGTATTTTTCCTGCTAAATCTTGGGCTACAGTAGGTCTTTCTAAGTACAAAACCAAACCTAGAAGATAGAAGATTAAGTGATTCAACTACATTAAAATCAAACAATTCTTAATAATGAAAATTATGCACAACAGAATTAAAAGATGAATGACAAGTTGGGGAGAATATTTGCCATCTATATTCTAGACATAGGGCTAACTTTCTTAATATGTGAAGATCCACCAATAAATTAGAAATTTTTAGCAACTCAATAGAAAAATATTCCGAACACTTTATAGAAAGGGAAATACAAATGAATCTTAAACATGTTAACAGATACTTAACCTCACTCATAAGTGGAGAAATGCATTAAAATTATACTGAGATTTTTTTTTTCTTCTATTAGATATGCAAAGACCAAAAATTTGCTAACATAATGGTTTGTTAAGAGGGCGGAGACAGGCAGGCTTATTCATTGCTGGTAGTAGTATAAATTGGTACACTGTCTATGGACAGCAATTTGTTAATGTCTGTCAAAATCACAAATTTGCATAGTCTTTCACCCAGCCAGTCTATGTACAGGAATTTATCACATACACGTATTTAAAACCGTGAGAAATGGCGCACAGAGTTATTCATCGTGTCATTGCTTTTAGGAGCAAATGATTGAGGCAATGCAAGTGTCCATGAAGAGGGCACTAGACAAGCAATTCATGGTGCAGCTGTCCTAAGGAATGCCCTGTGTAGCTGTTAAAAACATGAAAAAGTTCTACATGCATTCATGTGAAAATATTTTCAAAATAAAAAAGAAAAATACATGTGGTGGTATGGTATGCTAACCATTTTGGTTTGAGAAAACACTTCTTTTATGCATATTCTTGATAAATTGGCAATGATGGTTACTTCTGGAGGGGGCCATGGGTGAGTGAGGTTGAGGTGGTGAGGAGAAAACTATTTACTTGGATTCGTTGGTACCATTTGATACCTTGTGTGTGTATGACCTAGTCAATAAAAATAAATAATAACTTGGTGGTGGTAATGGTAGGTTGGGGGACAGAGAGAGAGAGAGAGAGAGAGAGAGAGAGATACTGAGAGTGAAGAATGCTTTAGGATTCCTGCTTAGACATCCTCATCCTCCTTCACCACGGTGTGAACACTGAAATACTTGGTGAGCTCTGATGACAAGTTTTCTGCTCACTTTGGAGATACTAAGTCGTTGACCATTGTACTTTCTCTATGACTATTTACTTAAAGATGGTGAGGTTGACAATTATAGCTCAAATAACAGCCTTCTTTAAAAATTCCTTAAGTCCAGCTGGAAAAAATGGAGACCAACTGTGAGGAATAATAGTTTCTGACCATTCCTATGTTGCTAATAACTGATTTATAGCTGTAGCTATTTTTGTGGAGGTTTGAATCACAGCTGTAAGGTCCCTGAGGAATCTACTCCTATTAGCAAATTATTTTCCTGGAGTGGTCTTATAAACAAAGGATTTTTAGCTCAAGGCTTTGTTACATTGAAAAGAAAGCTGTTAATTTGGTTTGCTTTGCAGGGTAGCTTGTCACTTGCAACACTCCTTTGCATTCTTTGAGCATCAATTCCAGGCCACAATCCATCATTTCTAATTCACATCTTCAATGGTGACAACCACAGTGTGCTGTGGTCAAGATAACCTCATGACTTCCTCCTGAAAGCGAAGAGCAAGTTTCCCATAAAGGTATCTTTAAGGGGCAGATGATGTTGATGTCTTAAAATTGTCTTTGTTGAGAAACAGCTCCATCCACGTGTGATGACACTGATCGTAGACTTTGACTGGCTTTGGAAGGTAGTCACTCAGACCTTCAGTGGTGTTGACCACTTCTGGTCCATCAGAGGCAGGGGCTCAGCCTCTGCATTTGGTGTTAATGTCAAGCTGAGTGGCCCCTGGTATGGAGAAGTTAGTCTTTATTGAATTTATGTGTCACACCCCAGCTAACAAGTTTGTGGGGATAGCTCACTAGTTTTCACAATAATTCACATTTTACAGATGAAGAAACTGAGGCACGGTGAGGCTGAGCAGTGTGTGCAGAGGTCACAATTGGGACCTCAGGGGTCCTCGTGCAGAGGCCTCAGGCCTGGCTGTGTGGGACTCGGCCCCCAGCAGACGTGTGCCCTGTATGTCCCTCACACGTGGTTAGTGACCAGACGGGGAGTCGAGCGCTGCATGTGGAGAGCACGTGGTGTTCAAGGCTGATGTAACAATGAGGATTTCAGCCAAGCCTTCCTGCAGACTTCTCCAGATGGAACTGGCTCACAGGCACCTGGGATCGGATGTTGCTGTTGTTTAGCAGGCAGGTATATTTCTAACTCCCAAGCGCATTTGCGCATGAGAAACTAGCATTATCTATTCCTTGCAAAGATGCGATCCTTTAGAATGGTGTTTTCCAATCTTCTGTGGTGCTTGGGTCTCATTGACAGTGCTAAGGACCACCTCAGAGCAGGGGTGGAGGGCAGCAGGGGGCACCGCAAGGAGGGTACAGGCCTCGAAAAAGGAGAGGTTCTTGTACTGAAATATCTTTGAAAACCACGACTTTTGAGAGAGCATTAAGGTTCTTACAAGCAGGTTTCCCTGGATCCCATTAAAGGGACTTGGGAAAGCTGGTAAGAGGCAGTTTCCAGGAAGGGACTGCAAGAAGCTGGTCAACTGGAAGGTGTACCGTGGCCTGAGTGCTGCGGTGGGTGTGAGTCTCTGACATCCTGCAGCGGCCCTGGATTGTGAGCAGGATCACGGTGTTGACTGTTTCTGGGAGAGGCGCAGACTGGAGGCTGCCTGACAAGGCTGTGCACGGAAGAGCCTGGACACAGGGTTAGGCCTGAGATAGCAGGTGCTGGAGAAGGAAGGCTCCCGACTCTTGTGCTGCAGGGTGGGCACTGGACGGCATCGGGTCTTGCTGTTAGGTTGGGCGCTGGATGGCATTGGGTCTTGCTGTTAGGGTGGGCGCTGGGCGGCATCGGGTCCTGCTGTTAGGGTGGGAAAGATCATGTCCCCAGGATGCCCACATTCTAATCTTTGACCTGTGGCTACATCAACTCCCAGGGCAGCAGGGATAGCAGGGATGTTGCAGATGTGGCTGAGAACCATGAGCTGGGGGAGCCCCGCGTTGTGCAGGTGGACAAGGTGCCTCACTGGTCCTAGTAGGTGAGAGGGGAATGAATGAGGAGAGACAGAGTCACAGACGATGTGGAGATGGAAGCAGAGGCTGGCAGGAGACCGGGCTGCCAGCCACGGAACGTGGGCTGCCTTTGGAAGCTGGAAAAGCCAAGGATGACAGCGTCTCCCCCAGAAGGCGCAGAGCCCTGATTTCAGGCCAGTGAAGCTGACTTTGGGCTTCTGGTCACCAGGTTGGAGGAGGACACATTTGTGTTGTGCTGAGTCCTGACGTGTGAGGTGCTTTGTCACAGTGGCAGCAGAAAATGAGTGCACCTGCCCAAGGCCGAGCAGAGTGCGGTGGACATGAAGATTCCCAGAGGCGGGAGCCCAAGGCTGAGCAGAGCGTGGTGGACACGAGGATTCCCAGAGGCGGGAGCCCCTTCCTTCCTGGGACGCACCCACGTGGGACCAGAGCCGGGGCTTCTCCGAGCAGGGGCAGCGCTGCTCATTAGCACCAAGGCTTCTGGCCAACTCAGTTCTCATCTCCAGTGCTGTGCTCAGCGACTTTGGCAACGAGACTTAAAAATGCTGCGGAGACGTCTTGCTGGTTATCGATGCACCCGGCCAGAGTTACCCTCCACCTTCCCCATCGCACTGCTGCGTCCTAAAGAAGACACCGCCACACGCTGAGACTTGGCGCTGAATCTTCTGAATATGATACAAGGCTTTGATTTTACTGTCATTCGGTGAGTTGAGAACAGCGGATGGGTCGTCCAGCGGATCCATAGACTGAGAGCCGCACTTCCTGAGCTCTGCTGACTGTGCTGACGGCGAGTTGGACTGCGCTTTATAAGGACAGCACTTATGTGTTATTAAAGAGAAAGATTCTCTTTAATTTTGGAGACACATGGTGGTGCCATTTTACCCGTGAGGGATTTTCCTCAGGACCAGCGGGAGGGCTTCCTGGAGTCTTCTAACATTAGTAGCCCATGTCCAGTTGACGGAGCATCTCAGGATGAAAGTAAAAATGTCCTCATACTATTTTCTACTCTATTTGCGAAAGTTTTGCCTTTAGGAATGACTGATGGCTGCAGAAGAAAGAATGATTTCAGCGACATCCCCAACATTTCAGCCCCTGTGCAGCCTGGGGGGAAAGTGATCTCTTTCTCTCTGTCCCCCGTGGCTCCAGGCGGTGCGTCTGCATGGGTCCTGCTAAGATGTACAGAAATCCTTCCAGCATTATAAACACGGGTGTCGAATTCTCCAGGGCGAACAAAGGGGTCGTGCTTGGGTGCAGGGTGCTATTCGATCCCTTAGAACGGGGATAAACAGTCCTGGAAGGTGGATTTGAACTTCCTTCCATTATTAAGGTTTTCCTGCAGAATCCAATCTGTGTAATGGAAGAATATATTTTGTTGACTGGCATCTTAGATCTTTATAGCATTTGCAAAATTATTTTGAACTTTCTTCCTCTAATTGTAATCACTTTAACCAATAATCCTAAGAACTCAGGGAGAATCAAAATACTAATGTCTCTTCGTATCTCCTCTGCCCTCCTGTCCTCTCAGCCACCCAGAGTGTACGCAAGCACAGCTGTGGGGTCTCTCGGAGCTTCTGGGGTGCAATTCTGAGGGTCAGATGGGTGTCGGCCGCTGTGGCGGTCCATCTGCCAGGCGCTGTTTTCTACGGGAGGAGAGACTTCAGCCCCCAAGTGCTGTCCAAGGACAGCCCCAGGACTGTGACCAGGGCCTTCCTGCCCTCACGCCACCTGACCCACAGTGGAGGCTGCAGCTGCTGCTTGGCCCAGGGGGTGGCCCGTGGGCACTCATGAAACAAACCCACTATGCCGGGCGTTTCTGGAGTGACCTTCTCTGGGGCTGAGTCAGGCTTGATGCCTGTGGTCACTGTGCCTGCCAGTATTTGTGAGATGAGGGGTGTGCATGGCTGAGACAGAAGGAGGTCTGTGGGACCAGCAGAACCAGCGAAACCCTCCAGGAGTCGTCATCAAGTCCCGCTGTCTCCTCTCTCCTGGGTGGCTCGCAAACGTCAACAGGCTCACGAGAGGATGGGGCTCAATTATTTCCGGGTCTCCGTTTAAGGCTCTGCAGGAAAAGGAATACTGGCTGCTGGGTGCACACTGAGTTTGGGGCAGTATGGCACGGACACAGCTGGGAACAGGTGGGGCCTGTGCATTTCTCTGCAGGTGAGTCTGGGTTTGCAGCTTCAAGTTGACAGCAGCGAGGTCTGCAGACCTGGGCTGGCTGCACCAGGAGGGACGGCGCCCGGAGGGTGCTGCAGACAGGCCTGGGCATTCAGGACATTTTAGGGTATTTTTCCTCTTATTTTGTCCTATTTATTAACTGTTCTGCTAATTTTCCTTTCCTACTCGCCATCTTTCATTCTGAGTCTCAGTGTTCTGTAGTTTGGGGAGGAGCCACCAGCTGTGGCCTTCTCATGGACTTCTTTGCGGGTGTGATGCTGACATCGGGATCTCTCTTCAGCCTCTAGAGCTGTGCTCGCTTATAGCAATAGTCAGCAGTGTTTCCACCTGACGCAGTCCGACAAGGTGTCTTTCGTGGGTGGTTTCAGAATCCTCCTTGTTTTATAGACAAAGAAGGGGGAATCTAGCAATGGGGGGTGCCCTATACCACGAAACTGAGCAAGGGGGGTGCGTGATCGTTACCATCGGCCCATTCGACTCTCTCAGTGACCCTAGTGGGGGCTCTAATATTATCCCCACTTTATGGGAGGTAGAAATTGAGATAAACATGCAAAAGTAACTTGCTCATAATTATACTTCTGGGAAGACGAGAGTGGGATTTTGCACCCTGTCGCACCACCCATGGAAGGTGGCTCTGCAGCATAGACCCTCCTGTCAGAGCAGCAGAGTGGACTGTGCTTAGGCCCTGTGTGCTCTGTGGGCTGTGTGTGTGCTGTGTGTGGGCTGTGTGGGGACTGTGTGTGTGCTGTGTGGGGACTGTGTGTGTGCTGTGTGTGGACTGTGTGTGGGCTGTGTGGGGACTGTGTGTGTGCTGTGTGGGGACTGTGTGCGTGCTGTGTGTGTGCTCTGTGGGCTGTGTGTAGGGACTGTGTGTGTGCTGTGTGGGGACTGTGTGTGTGCTGTGTGGGGACTGTGTGTGTGCTGTGTGGGGACTGTGTGCGTGCTGTGTGTGTGCTCTGTGGGCTGTGTGTAGGGACTGTGTGTGTGCTGTGTGGGGACTGTGTGTGGGCTGTGTGGGGACTGTGTGTGTGCTGTGTGGGGACTGTGTGTGGGCTGTGTGTGGGCTGTGTGGGGTGTGTGTGGGCTCTATGGGCTGTGTGTGTTGTGTGAGAGCTGTGTGGGCTCTGTGGGCTGTGTGGGCTATGTGGGTTGTGTGTGTGTTGTGTGGGGTGTGTGTGGGTTGTGGGCTGTGTGTGGACTGTTTGTGGGGTGTGTGGGCTGTGTGTGCATTGTGTGGGCTGCGTGGGGTGTATGTGGATTGTGTGGGCTGTGTGGGGAATACGTGGGGGCTATGTGGGGTGTGTGTGGGTTGTGTGGGCTGTTTGTGGGCTGTGTGTGCATTGTGTGGGCTGCGTGGGGTGTGTGTGGATTGTGTGGGCTGTGTGGGGAATACGTGGGGGCTGTGTGGGGTGTGTGTGGCCTGTGTGTGCTGTATGGGAAGTGTGTGGGGTTTGTATGGGCTGTGTGTGGGCTGCATGTGGGCTGTGTGGGGTTTGTGTGGGCAGTGTCTGTGCTATGTGTGTGCTATGTGTGGCCTATGTGTGCTGTGTGTGGACTGTGTGGGGACTGTGTGGAGTGTGTGTGAGTTGTGTGGGCTGTGTGCTATATGGGCTGTATGGAACTGTGTGTGGGGACTGTGTGTGGACTGTGTGTGCTGTGTGTGGGCTGTTTGTGGACTGTGTGTGGGGACTGTGTGTGGGCTGTGTGGGATTGTGTGTGGGTTTGTGTGTGGGGATTGTGTGTGGACTGCATGTGGGCTGTGTGGGGTTTGTATGGGCTCTGTGGGTCTTTCTCACAGTCCACGCTGGCCCCATCCTAGAGTCTCTTGCTTTTGGGACACCTGTTGATTGGGTGGACTCTTCACTGAGGATGGTCATACTGACTTGGGCAGGGAATGTGAGCCTCTGTGTTTAAAAGGCATCCGGATGGGTCTTGTGGCCAGGGCAGCACCTCACTGGGGACCACAACCCAGCACCCTTTCCAGCGCCTCAGTGTGACCACTTTCCCCAGAGCGGACAAATGTCAAGGGAAATGATTGAAGCAAACACAGTTCCAGATCCTGTGCTTTTGCCAAGAGACTACTGTGTAAGCAGGATCACCGATCTGTCAATTCCGGTTAAGAAACAGCTGCCAAGTGAACCATGGTGTCCAAACCATAGGCAAGTTCTTTCTGTAGAAAGGGTTGCAGCAGCCTAGTAATGAGAAGGCTTTCTCAGGTGTGCAGGAGAATTTGAGTGTGGGTAACCTTAGGAAGCTCTCTTGTCCCCTCCATTGCACACACAGACCCCAGGGCCCTTTCTTCAATGAGCTGCTCATGGGCCTGGCTCAGGTGTAATTCCTGCAGTCCCAGCTGTTGGACAGGACTTGAGTATAGCGTCCTTGCCACAGGGTGAAAAGCCCTGTCTCTGGGAGAAGAGAGTGCAGATACTATTTATTTCTGACCTGACGTCCTCAGAGAACAGTGCTGGCCTGGCCTCCGTGTCAGAGGTGTGTTATGTCTGAGCTCAGGGCCCCACGGCAGCCCCACGCCATGTGATGCTGACTTTCGACCAGCTCCTCTTCCCCCTACCTAAGACAATTCTACTCTCTAGTGTTTAGGATCCCCCTTGCGCTCAGGGTAAGTGCAAGGCGATGTTCTTCCCAGCTCTGTGTGCACCGAGGTCACCCCACAAGACCTTGTCACTGATCACTCACTGCTGTCTCCACCTTTCCGTGGCTGGTAACCAGAAGCACTGGGACACCTTCCTTCCAGGGCAGGATTTGACTCTGTTCTACAGTTGGTCATTTTCTGGGGAGGCCCCCTGTCTTGAGCAGAAGCCTACAGAAAGAGCTGCCTTTCCCAGTTTATCTGACGGGCACTCCTGCTCAGTATCAGACGTGCACTCCTGGGGGTGTGGCGATTCTGGGATCACAAATAGACCAGAGGCTCCCATGTCCATCACTCTTAGGGTGCGGGGGGAAGTCCCTGAAATGCGTGGTAACAAGGTCTTATAAACTCGAGGTCAAACCCCAAATCTACCACTTTGGATATGTCAGCTGGGTTCTCTGCCTCTGGTCTGATTTTTGTGTGGGGTGGCCACAGATCTCTCAGAGTTTGGAGGAGTAAATGAGATAAGACAGCTTTGTGACTCTGAGAGCCATCTGTGCTGAATTGCAAAGTGGTATTATTATTGTTTTGTTGTTATTGCAATTATTTTGCCCACATCCTTTTAAATAATTATTATAAATTGTGCAATTGGAAACCCCACTCTCCCTATAGCTAGGTGCATTGCCTAGGGTATCGTTTACTCTGACTTTCTTCCCTGGTTACCTTTTATCTCCAATTTCGGTCAGGTGGCGACTGGCCTCGGAGGAAGGGACGACCAGGCCTGGCTCTGTTCTGAGCTGATTCTGTGACTTTCCAAGTCATCTTATTTCCGTTGGTCTCTGTTTCCTCATTTGTTACACGAGGCTTGACTAGCATATCACTTAATATTCCTATCAGACCCAACATCCTAGCAGTATTCAGCTCTCATGTCAGCAGTGGAGGTCAAGAGCGGAATCACACAGACCTGAGTTTACAGCCCAGATTTCCACACTCACCCGGGCCACCTCGGGCGGGCTGTCTGTCTCGCAGAGGCGTGCTGGGGCCTGCATCCTTGCGGGCCCATGGGAGCCCAGTGATGCGTTTTCAGGAATTTCAGGAGCTGGTTATGAAACACTGTCACTATTAAAGATCAAATCATTTAAACATACAATTTATATATATATGTGCTATGTATGCATAACAAATTATGTGGACTTACTTATAATTAGCAATAACTTATATTAAACACGACAGTGATAAACATGGAAACTGCTCACCTCGCACCGCTGCGGGGCATCGACCGCGCTTCACGCTCACGGGGAGGGAACGCCGCCAGATTGTTCCCACTCCGTCTCTTCCTAACCCCGTCAGTGCTGTCTGCTTGCCATCTTGGAATCGGCCGTGACGGGGACCCCTTGGAAACTGGAAACCACCGCACATCAGGACTCAGAGCTGGGATCGAATATTTACCCACGACGGCTGCCCGGAGGCCTCGGCTTCCTTGTCTACAATGGGGCAAAATGACGGCTCACAGAGTAGGTCCGAGCTTGCCCTGGAGCCGTGCGGGCGGCAGAGCAGGTGTCCACAGATATTCGCTGCTTCCCTCTGGCTTTGCTTGTGACCAGGGAGGCGAGGCTGGGCTCACACCGAGGATAAAAATGTTTCCTTGTGGCGTTCTCATTCCAGGCAGGCCCTGCCCCTCACTCCTAGAGATTCTGATTCTGTAAGCCCGGGAATCTGCATTTGAAAACATCCCCCAGGGCCCCCAGATCACCCACATTCCCCAGAGGGTCCTGGCACCCAGGCCACAGAGCCCGGGCCACGTGTGCTGGTGCCAGCCCATTCCCAGGCGACGCATCCACGGTGTGCACTGCGGAGGGAGCAGGGGCCCTGGAAGGCTGTGAGACCTGAGGTGCCATGTGCGCTGGTGCCAGCCCTTTCCCAGGCGACGCGTCCACGGTGTGCACTGCGGAGGGAGCAGGGGCCCTGGAAGGCTGTGAGACCCGAGGCCACGGGCGTTCATTGCTCCTCGGAAGCCGGTCCTGCGTCAGCTGCAGCATGACCGCTCAATCACCGCAGGAAATCACAGGATGCCTTGGTTCGTGAATTCACACTTAAAAAGAGCAACGAAGACATCTGCCAGGGGCAGCTCTGCTGGAGGGTGACTCCGCACCTCGCCACATGGGACAATCAGGGTGACCGTGGCCATTGAGGCCGATGACTGCAATGACTGCGCGGGTCTGACCACGCTCCCCTCTGCATGGGAGGACCTTGGGCAGTTGTTCCCGTCTCCGTCAGCGACGACTTGCTGCTGCCTGGAAACCCGAAACAGCTGCGCACCCATGAGTGTGCACCACGGCCGGTGCCCCGGGCCTGGACCTGCCTCCTGGGATTCACCGCCTGCCGCCCACACTGACGGGACCAGAACAGAAGAAAGGGGAGGCCCTATTTTGCACCCAGGGGGACCCTTGCGGCTCAGAGCAGAAGAGGCTGGGCAGACCCAGAGCAGGAGGGCTTGGAGGGTGGGCGTGAAGTCAGGGGCACGAAGGATAAAGCCTCCCCCAGGTGCCCGGCAGACCATGGAACTGTGATGGTGAGTGCCCCCGAAGTCTGTGGCTCTCGGTCCAGCCTCTCTGCTGTGGGGGACACCATCTCACAGGCATATATGTATTTAGCTTCTATGTAACACGTAGCATGCTACTTTACATGCCCACTATGTGGTTATAGAGACGTAACTTACATATATATTATATATATATTTTTATATTTACATATTTTTTGCCCCTTGATAAGAAGTTCTTGGGAGGGGACAATGACTGTAGCTCCTGCCCAGGAGCCCCGTCCCCGCGCAGTCTGTTCAGTGGCAGCCCCGTGTGCGGGGCAAGTCCCAGACATCTCTGTTTGCTCGTCTGTAAAAGAGAAGCTGGACGATGTTCGCCAAGATCTTTCACTCGTGCTAAAGTCCTGGCCATCCTCGGCTCACGGCCTCCTCCACCCTGTTCTCAGATGATTCTTAAATGATCTTTCACTTGTGCTAAAGTCCTGACCGTCCTTGGCTCACAGCCTCCTCCACCCTGTCCTCAGATGATTCTTAAACGCAGTGCATTTGGGCAGTTGGAGTCCTGTCAAAGACGAGGCCCCCGCCCACCCCCGGTTTGTGTGACCGTGCCAGGCAGTGCTGCGAGATGGAGCCCAGTGGCCGGGCCGTGAGAGTCCTGAGGCTGTGAGAGAACGCTTTGTGGGAGGGATCTGTGGGAAACCGAGAGGCCATCTGTTCCCAAAGATGGGTGCGTTGCTGTCTTTTACGGCTTTTACCCAGAAAGCTTCTATTAGAGGGCGGGTGCAAAGTTAGGAGGAAGTAGGAAAGTCCCATAAAAATGTGACTCTTGTTTCACGATGATCAGCTGAAATCAGACTGGAAAATGGAAGCCAGGAGTTGGAATTTCGATGGGTGTGAACTTTGTCAGGTCTTGAATGGAATCGGATTTCCTGCTTGCACACGGCTCGGTGCATGTCCAGGTGAAAAGTGTGTGACACGCAGGTGCTTAGAAAGACCACGGCCTGCAGCCAGTGCATCCTGGCACCAAGGCCTCGGGGATTCTCTGGGCCTCTCGGAGCCCAGCTGTCCTTATCTGTGAGGCACCCCATTGCCATTCAGAACACAGGGCATGCAAAGCACTCAGCCCTGGAGCCCGGCATAGGCAGGTGTCAATAAACAGCAGCTGTTGTGATGATTGATTAAGAATCCATGTCTCCCTGGGTGAAATCTTCTGGTGAAACTGGGAACGCAGCTTGGAGCTTTCTTCGAACCCGCATCATTTCAATATGTGGCTACATACCTTTGCTGACATTTAACGTAAACTTTCATGTCCATTTAAATTGTAGAAGCAAAATGTTTAGTTTGTCTTGTAGTTCAAGGAAGTCTCTGGGTGCCTGGATATGTCTTGTGGACAGGGGATAATTTTTGGAGCACTCACTGTGAGCCGCGATTGCATGTGGCACTCCACGGAGGCCTGGGAGAGAGAGGTTCCATTTCTCCCTTCTGCACAGATGCAGATACTGAGTTCTCAGAGCTCAAGTGTGCAGCCAACGTGTCTGAAAGCTCGTCCTGAGCAGAGAGTGAGGGCGGAGGTGAAGAGTCTAGAGGGCAGCCAGTGCTAGGAGGGGCCGGAGGTTTAGATCATGGAAAGGACATTGGCATTTCTCTGGGTGAAGTGGAGAAGGTGGTAGGTTTAGAGCCACAGCCTGATTCACAGTGTGGAAGAATTGATTAGGCTGCTCTGTGGAAAATGGTCAGTTAAGGACAGGGGCCGGTCAGTGCAGGAGGCCAGTTAGGAGGCTGACGCCAAAACGCCAGTGTCTGAGTATGATTTGAAGATGGTGTTAGTGTTTTCCGGAGAGACAGAACCAACAGGTCCAGAAGTATAGGCTTATTAAAGGAATTGGCTCATGTGAATTTGGAGGCTGAGAAGTCCCAGCACCTGCAAGCTGAAGACCCAGGAGGGCCGATGGCTTGGGTTCCAGTCTGAGTCCAGGACCAGGCCAGCATCCCGGCTGAAGGGCCAGGCAGGTGCAGCACCCATTTGCTGAGCCTTTCTGTTCTCTCCAGGCCTTCAGCTGATTGCACGAGGCCCACCCATGTTGGGGAGGAGAATCTGCTGTGTGCAGTCTATCCATGCAAATGCTGATCTCCTCCAGAAACACCCTCACAGACACACCCAGAACAGCATTCCAGCAAACAGCTGGGCACCCTGTGGGCCCGTGGAGCTGACACACAGCATGAACCATGGGCCAGGGTCAGTGGCTCACAGATGAATCAGCTGTGGGGTGTGAAGGAAGACCAGGAGAACAGGGTGCTCCAGGATGGGGGCCAGAGCCACTCACGGAAGACCGGGCTGGAAGTGAGCAGCTTCAGGGCTTGGTTCTGTATGCTGGGCGTCTGGGAGATGTGCACGTGGGGGATTCTGGGGCCATGGGGCGTGTGGGCTGGGAGCTCAGAGTGTGGTCTGGGCTTGAAGGTGTTAGTTTATGTCTTTGTCCCCTGTGAGAAGGGGCCGGCTTGGCTGCCTTGTGTTCCAGGCTTTGATGCAGTGCTTGAAAGTGTTAGAGGATCCCCCAGAGTTGGTGGCAAATGAGGCAGGGAGGGGCGTAGGAAGCCAGGCCGAGGGTCCACGTCCAGGAAGGGACAGTGCAGGGCCCATTGGGCAGTTCCACTCTGCTCAGACCAAAGAGCAAACAAAGCCAAAAAGAGGTGGAGGGAGGGGGACGGAGGGGGAAGGCCAGACAGCACCTGCCTTGGGCAGAAAGTCAGTTCTTCTCCAAGGGGAAGTTTAACGATGTGAGTTTGGATTCTTGCATAACCAATTACCTCAAAACTTAGCACCTTAAAATAGCCATTTTATTTGGCTTTAAAGCAAAATTTTTTTCTTTTAATTAAACAAAAGTTGTTTTTAGAGTCAGGGTCTGTCTAGGTTGCCCAGGCTGGCCTTGAACTTACATTTGACTTTTGTTCTCGTGGGTGAGGACCCCAGGGAGGGCTCTACCAAGCAGGTCCTGCCTGAGGTTTCATGGGTGTCGCTGGGCTGGTGTGGCAGCTGGAGCAGGCTGGGTGTCCCTGTGCACTGGTCCTGGAACCCTGGGGCCAGCAGGGTGAACACAGCGGTCTCCAGCGTGGCAGTCTCAGGGTGGCTGGCATCTCTTGCAGCAGCCAGTGGGGGCATCCCAGAAAGACCACAGAGCAATTGCAAGGCCTTTTCTGGCTTGGCCCTGAAGGTCACACAGCATTGCTTCCACTGTCCCCATTGTGGCAGCAGGCACACACCCGCCCGGATTCAGGGCAGGGACGAAGACCCCACCTCCGATGGAAGTGGCAGGATGTGATTCGTGCTGAGAGGCGGAGGGTTGTGTGCAGCTGGGGTGGAGGGTGGGCTCCCAGCGACCTGCAGTGCAGGACTCGAAGCCGCTGGAGAGAGTGAGTGAGACGACCTGCCAGGCACCCAGCAGCCAAAGCCCTAAGTGCTGGGGCAGCCTGTGGGGAGGAGTGGGGCCCTCTGCATCCAGCGGCAGCCGGCCCCGCAGGGGCTCCAGGTGATGAGCAAACCCACAGGGGACTAGGTTGGCTCCAGGTGATGAGCAAACCCACAGGGGACCAGGTTGGCTCGTTTGCCGCTGCCCTTAGCACCCACTGAGCATCTGTCACAAGGGGGTTCTCAGCAAATGGCCTGAGCTCATGATGGGGCCCTCTGATTGTGCGGCTAGGCTGAAGTGGCGTCCAGGCACCCAGGGGCTGAACAGTGCCAGGCTCTTGTGAGTCCAGCGTGAGAAGCACGGAGATGATCAAGATGGGTGCAGCACAGGCCCCGAACGCAGAACGCACCATGCAAGACACAAACGCTGCGGGGCTCTGCACGGGAGACACCAGGTACGACGCTGGGATCTGCATAGGAGACACTAGGAACGACGCAGTGTTCCGCACAGGAGACACCAGGAATGCAGCAGTGTTCCGCACAGGAGACACCAGGAATGCAGCAGTGTTCCGCACAGGAGACACCAGGAATGCAGCAGTGTTCCGCACAGGAGACACCAGGAATGCAGCAGTGTTCCGCACAGGAGACACCAGGAATGCAGCAGTGTTCCGCACAGGAGACACCAGGAATGCAGCAGTGTTCCGCACAGGAGACACCAGGAATGCAGCAGGGTTCCGCACAGGAGACACCAGGAATGCAGCAGTGTTCCGCACAGGAGACACCAGGAATGCAGCAGTGTTCCGCACAGGAGACACCAGGAATGCAGCAGGGTTCTGCACAGGAGACACCAGGAATGCAGCAGTGTTCCGCACAGGAGACACTAGGAACGACGCAGGGTTCCACACAGGAGACACCAGGAATGCAGCAGGGTTCCGCACAGGAGACACCAGGAATGCAGCAGGGTTCCGCACAGGAGACACCAGGAATGCAGCAGTGTTCCACACAGGAGACACCAGGAATGCAGCAGGGTTCCACACAGGAGACACCAGGAATGCAGCAGGGTTCCGCACAGGAGACACCAGGAATGCAGCAGTGTTCTGCACAGGAGACACCAGGCTCCACCTCACAGACAGGCAGTGGGAGGGTGGGTACCAGTGCAGGGGGTGGGACGGGCACAGGGCTGCAGTTGTGGGAGGTGAAAAGGTTCTGCAGATGGACGGTGGTGATGGTTGAACAGCAGTGTGTACTTAATATGCTGAACTGTGTGCTTAAAAATGGTTAAACGGTCAATTTTATTCTATGTTTATTTTACCACACTTAAGAAAGGATATAAAACAAACAAAACCACATCCTGGGACACCATCGTAAAAATAATTGAATCATAAGTCGCCTATCATAGCCGGTGCTAAGAATTACAGTGTTTGGGGGAGTGTGGGTGTCGGCATGGGCGTCTGTGTGTTATGCTCACAGGCTGCCTGGGCGTCCTGCAAGCTGCTGCTGTTTCTGCTGCTGGTGAACGTGGCTGGCTTCTTCCCCGCCATGCTCTGACCTGGCCTTCCTACATTTGTCAAAAAGCTGCACTGAAGACCTCTTGTAGGCGTTTTGCTGGACAATTTCAGGAAGCACAATGACAATGTATAAAAAGGTCAAAGTATTTGGCTGGATTTATGGGGCATTAAGAAACCACTGCAGTGGAGATGGTAGAATTAGGGAAGTCATTTCCGTGGGCACCGGGTAGGAGGCTGCTCTCAAGGTGAATGTGTGCGGCTTCCTGCAGAATGTCTGCAGAGCGACCCTGGGAGGTGCCTGCCACAGTCCCTCCTACCACGATGCTTCCTAATCAAGTGAGTTGGCAGCACACAGCAGACAGGAGCCCATGTGGGCATTTGAGTCTTTGGGGTTTAAGTAAGATAAATAAATAAAAAGCTTATGTTTCCAGTGATTCTCAGGGGAACTATGATTGCATTAGATATGTATTAATGTATCTATCTATCTCCTAATCTAGCCATATCAGGGAAGAAGCCGGCTCATCTCTAAGGGCTGACTGATGCTGAAATGTGATAACCATAATTCCAATAGGTCAACCGCACTGATGAAGCACCAGGAGAGGCTGCAGTTGACACAGTGCACCCGGTGAAAGCGTAGCCTGATTTACTGGGAACTTTCCACCTTCCATGGCAGGGGAATCACTGCCAGTTTGGCCTTGTATTAAGAAATATAATTCCATAGGCTGGCATAGCTCAAAGGCACAAGCACCAATAATTAATCTGAATACAGAAAGCAAAAGAGGATGTGGGGAGGGTGGAATTCAATGTGGGGAGATCGTCACTGTAGCTGCTTCTCCGTCTTGCTAAAGCAACTGTCCAGACTGTCTATGAGCAAACTGTCTGAGCTTGAACCTGTACCCGCCAGATGCACCTGCAGCATGTGTGATCATGGAGGGTCAGTTTGCAAAGGATTTTAGGGGTATTACTGTTATGCCAAAGCTAATTAAATAAGAAAATCACCAGTAAGAGTTTCCAAGGTGGAGATGTTTCCCTCTGTTAATACCTCCGCAAAGTCCTCAGACATGTCCAGGAATGGCATTGATCAAACTAGCTTTAGCAAAACCATCTTCCAGCAACACGCATTTCACAAGCCAGTCCTGCTGTCTCCTGGAGCCCAGCCCTTAAGCTGCCAGACCAGGCCCCGGTTGTTAAAAATGGTAAAAACCACCTTTCTGATAAATTAAACAATACAGCAAAGCATAGTGCTACCTAATGCCGGCAATTAGAGAAGGAAAAATATTACAAATAGATGGAAGCACCTTTAAGTTCAGTCCTCCCTCCCCAAAGCCAGCCAGCGCCATGGCTTTATAATCCCGTGAGTGAGATTTGCTGGTCCATGTGTAGCTTCTGCAAGCTGTGGCATCCCTCCAGCGTTAGGGTTTGAAGAGCTCTCACTGTTGTGGGCTCTCTCCCCTGCCGCCCCCACGTTACTCAGGAAATTCTCTCACACGTGAACGCCTCCCTGCGTGGCTCCCAGAGATCCCGCTCACACGGGACGTGGATGCTGCACGTTTCCGGAAGCTCTAGCTGTGCCTTTCCTCTGTTCTTACGTCACCATGACAACAGCATTGCAGAAGAGAACATCTGTGACCAAATGTGCGGGGATATCCCCCCCCCACTCAGCAGTGGACGCTGAGTTCCGACACTGTCCACTTGGAGATGGCGTCAGACCCACAGGTGAGGGCTCGCTCCTCAAGGCTGCCCCCCACTCAGCAGCAGACACCAGCGGTGTCCTCAGGCTGAGTTCCGGCTCTGTCACCTGGAGACAGCATCAGATCCACAGGTGAGGGCTCGGTCCTCAAGGCTGCCCCCCACTCAGCAGCAGACACCAGCGGTGTCCTCAGGCTGAGTTCTGACACTGTCACCTGGAGACAGCATCAGATCCACAGGTGAGGGCTCGGTCCTCAAGGCTGCCCCCCACACCAGTTGCAAGTCTGGGCTCCAGAACTTCTGACCAACCAGCTTCAAATTGGGCTTCCCATGACCCTTTCTTTGGGTTTGATTAATTTGCTGACGTGGCTCACAGAACTCAGGGAATCGCTTGTGTCAACTGGTTTATTATCAAGAACATTGCAAAGGATACAGGAAGAGGAGGTGTAGGGTGGTGGGAGGGGCGTGGAGCTTCTGTGCCCTCATGGGCGCTCCATCCTTCAGGGGCCTTGGCGTGCTCAGCTCTCGGGAAGCTCACGGACTCCCCCTCTTGGGTTCTTACAGAGATTTCATTACATAGGCATGATTGACAGCCATGCAGAAATGGGAATGGACAAAACATGCAGTAACTAACCCTGGCAGGGCCTGTCTGCTGAGACTTACCCCGGCCTCTGTGCAAGTTCCTTCTTGCAGAGTGTGGGGCGGGACCCTCTCTGGAATGAAGATCTTTTGATCCACGATGAGGTTAGAGTCCTGCCTTGGGTCAGGCAAAAGAAGGACAGGAGACAGTCAGAGATTCTGTATCCCAAGGCCCACAGGGTCCCAGCGTTATCGCAAAGGCTGCGGGAGTTGGGAACCAGGGCCTGTGGATGGAGACCACTGTGTCCCCTAACACCACCTGCCCTGTCGCTGCCTCCACGGCACTCCTAGGCCATTCTCTTTTGTCATGTCCTCAGTGACAAGGCGCATCCTCTGGTCAGAATCCTGGTGGCTGGCCCATCCTAAGGACGCCCCGCACTGGCCATTTAACACAGCCGGGGCCTTGGTGTGGGGCAGGACCGCCACAGCCCTGCCTGTCTCCACGGAGCTCTGCCTTCTTGGACCCCAGGCCAGCTGCACAGAGCAGGATCTTCTGGCGCCAGCGTTTGGGGAGAGCACATTTCTCAGCTGGAAGGTATTTATTGATGGGCTCTTTATCACAGATGTCACCTGAGTAAAAATAATTTTCCAGGACTCCAGTTGGCTAAAACACAGAAGCCAATAATTCAATGCAAGGTGTCGATGGCCACACGCGAGTCTCCTGTTTTGAGAAGCGGTGCTCACTCTGTGAGGCGCTTATGGCCCCTGTTGTCCTCAGCATGTCAGGGAGCCCCGCCAGGCTGCGACCGCGCTCCTTGCAGCCTGGCAAATGGGCAAATGGCTACATTCCTGCCTATGCAGAAAGCCCCGCCAAGGCTGCGCCATGAGCCCCTGCTGAGCTGAAGGGTGGCAGTGTCCCTGGGACAGTAGGTGCACCGCCCAAGGGGCCTGGGGTCTCGCTGGCCTGGTGTCTCCGCTGTTCCACCCATGTGCGCGCACGCGTGTTCGCATGTAAGGAGCTGTATGTCTGGAGCCTCGCGCAGTGCAGATACCTTCTGGCTGTCATGTAAACCGCAAAAACGTTTCTATACAGCTACTGCGCGGCAGTCATAACCACTTTCCGCACGAAGAGGCAAAGTTCTGTTCCTTATTGGCTTATTTTTTAGGACAGCAAAGGCATCTCTGAGAAAGCATCCTCGTACTCCCGCAGCGCTCACGGCCTTGGATGTACCATGGGTCCGGCTCTCCCTATCATTCCTCGGGACCCCGATTCTCCTGGGCTTTGTCTGTGTTTTTCAGAAGGGAAAACACAAAAAGTCCTCATAACACTTAGCCCTTCCTCTGAGGGAGGTGGCAGGCGCCAGGCAGGCAAATCCAGGAGAGGGAACAGGGCCAAAGCCTCACGCCCATGGGCCTGGGAGGCGGGCAGCGCATGGCACAGGAAGGCCCCTTCCTGCATCCAGGCGTGGGGAGGCCGGTGGGTCCGGACGACCTGTGGGAGCAGGCAGGTATTCCTTGGAGAGACCACTGCGCGGAAGTCTCCATGTGCACTGGGGTCTCCTTTTGCGCGCGAGTCTCCACGTGCGCGCGGGTCTCCATGTGCGCAGAGGTCTCCGAGGGAGTCTCCACGTGCGCTGGCTCGGGCTCGCCTTCCCCAGGGCTCCAGGCGCCCTCCTCCTCCCCTGGGAACGCTGTGGGAGGACCCCGGGACGCATCTGTCTCTTGGTCTTGTGGCAGTGAAGAGAGGATCACGAGGTGGCAATGACGGCCCCAGACAGCCATGGGGACATGACGCTCGAGGAGTTTAAATTTAAGTCCCGGGAGAAGCGAGTGTGTGGTGCTGGAGTGCAACCTGGCAGCGCTGCTGGAGTGGCTGGCCTTTCCCACTGGCAGAGATGTCTCTGCCAGGCCGGGAAAGAAAAGTGCAGGCGGGAAGCGAGGCAAGACCAGAAGGTTCTGGCGGGCGGCGGCCCTGGAGCTCAGGGGACAGCAGGCCTGGGCGGGCTCCGTGAGGCTGGGCACGGGGGCGGGAGCCTGGGTCCCGAAGGCCAAGGATGCGCAGTGCCAGGCCGGGCCCAGCGCCGAGGCTTCACCAGCCTGCTTTGCGCCATCACTCGGTTTTGAGTCCCTGTTATTAAGATGACAAGTGATGATTTTGAGAGCTGACCCTCGTCTCTCCCTTGAAAAGGACAAATAAAAAAGTAATTATGGATTTCTGCGTTTTCAGATATTGGTCCTTATTCTTACCCAGAGCTCAAAAGAGTTTTTCATGACATGGCTCATGGTTAAAAAATTGACATTCAGCTGATAAGAAACTCCTTGCTTTCGTGTTGGAAATAGTGAAGTTAACGCAGAAATGATGTCCAGCGCAGCATCTCTCCAGTATAACCCTGGAATTCCGAGTATGGACGTGAGGACGGGTCCGATTTGGGTTCTAAGATCTCCCTAATCTTTCCTTTCGGTTCTTGGGAGATCTTAGAAATGCAGACACGATTCTGAGACATCAGGTGGGGAAGTCTGGGGTTTCACAAACAGCGTATTGCAAAAACTGGAAGAAAAAACAAACCTGTTTCTTTCTTTCTTTTTTAATCCTCCCACACAGAGTTTCAATCCCTTGAAGAGAAAGATAATTAGTCATGGATCTCAGATTTGAGGCAATAAATGTTTTAAATGACTAAGAATAATTTATGTCTAGATTCCAAAATGGTCAGAAATGAAAGATCAAGAGGGCAGGCGTTTCAGCCACATGGCAGCGGTGGGATTGGAAGGGGAGGTGATCTTGCAGGGAATGCAGTGTCCGGCCAGTCTCCACCGGAGGTGCCTCAGCAGCCCTGGTGGGGAACCCGCACCATCTGTGTCCAAGTTTTGATCTCAGGGAATGCAGTGTCCGGCCAGTCTCCACCAGACATGCCTCCGCAGCCCTGGTGGGGAACCTGCACCTTCTGTGTGCAGGCTTTGATCTTTTTGATGGTGATAGAAAGAACGTAAATCTACTAATAATGTCTGAGAGCAAGTGCTCCTGAACAAGCTCTGTATTTGGGTGACTTCCTTTAACTTTGCAGATGCTTCCCAGAAGCACTTGACTCTGACTTTTAATTTCTAATTTGAGATACATTTTTCTAGTCTCATTTATTTCATTCTGATACCATCAGTGAATTTATGATGAACACCACTTTCTTGGTGGAAGGATGAAGAGTGCCTACATCTCAGGAAACTTGGAAAGAGGACACACACTTGGACACTTAAAATAAATCCACCTTGAGCAGTTTCATCAACCCCAGAGCCTCCCATTGACTTGGACTGGGCACAGTAGGTGTTTCCTGAGCACTTGCGTTTGCCTGACACCAACTCCTGCATCTTTATGCTGTGTGGTTCTCTGTCTTCTCCTGAGAAACCATCCCAGCAAGCCACTTTCTAGATTAAATGTTTTGTCCCAGCTAATATCTCAAAAGCCACTGGCAACGTTCGGCATCCCAAGTGAACAGGACATGGATGTGAGCTGGTGGAGATGCAGTTCTGGAACCACGCGGCAGCAGTAAATCTCCACGCTGTCGTACAATTTGGCGCAGCCCAATTTAGTCATGGTCTTTAAACAAGGAGTGCAGAGGCACAGCCTGAGTGAATGCCAACATCAGCTAGTCCCAATGAGAGCTCAAAGCAGATTCTATCATTTTCTGGGGAAAAAAAAGAGGCAAAAGGAAGGGAATGCTCAAGTGACAGCCGGCACCCTGCCATCCTCGTCTGGGGGAAAAGAATTACTCTCCACCTGCCAGGCACTGGAGACAGTCAGCTCAGCCCCCAAGGGGTTTGGGCCCTGGCTGAAGTCGAATTTGTGCTTGGACCAAGCCTGCTAGGCACCAGAGGGAGGACGTCGGTCAAATTATATGCATTTCCTGGGGTCTCTGTTTCCTCATCTCTAATTTGGGATTAATAATCTTATTAGCAAAGTTGTTATGAGAGTTAAATGTAATAGTTAAATAAAATAAAAATAGTTTCATAAATGATACCGTAAACCAAATTAAAGTCAAAGCCCCCCCGCCCCCCTGCCTGCAACCATTTGAATGGACTTCCTCCTCGGCCAGGGCACCCTAAAATTTAACCTGAAAGACTAGTTCAGGCCAGGAAGAGGGGGTGGACATGCCTCATTGTGCCCTCCAGCAGTAACATCAACACAGACCTTAAGTCTGATGAGAAACAGTTACAGTCTCTTCTCTCCGAAGCTTGCCACTTGCATGATAAAACCTGGGTCTGCACAACCCCTTACCTTAACCCAGACATTCCTTTCTATAGATAGTAACTCTTTCAACCAATTGCCAATCTGAGCATTTTTAAGTCTACCTGTGATCTGGAAGCACCCCACTTCGAGTTGTCCGCCCTTCCGGATGGAACCAAAGTAAATCTTACATGTATTGATTGAGGTCTCCTGTCTCCCAAAAATGTATAAAAGCAAAAGCTGTGCCCCAATCACCTTGGCCACATGTCAGCCACCTCCTGAGGCTGTGTCATGGGCAAAATAAACTTTCTAAATTGATCGAGGCTTGTCTCAGATACTTTTTGGTTTACAATATAAAAAGGACGTAGTGCTCAATAAATCATAAACTGTAACTAACCCGAAAGCAATGATAACTCAACGAAGCTCAAGTACTACTAACCCACCTACCCCCTCGCCCCCCTACCTTCCCTGACTCCGCGCAGTCACAGATTACTTTCTCGCTAGATTTGAGGGATGTCATTTTTTTCTTTCAAAGTGAGAATCCCATGGTAAGAGCTGATCCCTGGAACCAAGCACAGCTATGATTTACAGTTTCCCACACTCTGGGGTTGACGCACACACATCTTTGCTTGTGCAAGGCTTGTCCTGTTAACTTGACTTTCTAAGAATGCCCTTCTGTGTGTACACGGCTCCAGACTTGAGGCTCGGGCTGGCTGGTGGCTGCATCACCCTCGCTCGGTTCTGGACGTCAGACACACGTACCCTCCTGAGCCAAGGGGTGCTCAGAGCTGGCTTTTGCACCTTTGGCTCTATGGATTTTGTCTCTATGTGGTTCTTGTTCTTTTAACTAATAATTCCTGAGCCTCACTTATGGTCAGATAT